>NW_026623325.1:1660632-1681721 GCF_030028575.1 Malurus melanocephalus | reverse complement strand
TTGTAAGCTAAAAAAATGGAGTAGGAGTTCTTTCTATGTTTATTTGGTTTCAAACTTGTAGAAAGCCTAAATGCTTCATTTAAGAATACAATTCAGATTTTACAGCAATGGAAATAATCATTTGCACTCTTGCAATGGCAGAAATATTAGAACTTGTAAGCAAGACAAAGTCTTTGAGATTAAAGTCTTTTTTATTTCCACGACGTATTATATAATTGTAGTACTGTGCTGATTTGCACGTTTCATGTTGGTTAATAGGGTAAAAAGCCCTATTTTGATGGAAAGGAAAGCTGAGATATGGAGTCACAGTGAGTTGGCAAYAGGATCAGCGTTACACCTCCCTTTAGCTAAGACTTGTTTTCTGATTTTCAGACTCTTGCATTTAACAATTTAATATTTCTAAGTTCTGGAACTTAGAAGTGTTAAGTCACTATCTGAGGTCAAATACAAATGCTGTTGCTTCTGCATAGTAGTTTATCAGAAGTTAATTGTTTATCACTGAATCTTAAGTGGATTCCTTATCTATCAATTAACTAAATATAAATTACAAAAATAGTTAATCCTTGCCTGGRTAGGCAGGTTTGAACTTCATTATTTTAAGCAGCTTCAGCATTATACAATGTTTAGCTCACAAGTTAAAAGTAGCTCAGTTATTTTGAAAAGTGATTTATAAAAAAGCCCTTTACATTTTTTTCCCCAAACATTATTGCAGGGCAGATGGTTCAGATTCTGTTGTTTAGCCACCCTCATTCTGCACTCTCTATCTTTAGCTTGCACACTCTATTTTGACGCTATCACATCTTTGGTTTGTTCAGGCTTTTCACTTAAGGCAGTATTTCAAAAGAAAACACTGGAATTTTCCTTCAAAAGGGGGGAAAATACTTTCAGCTTGTAGAAAGGACATGTTCCTATTTTTAAAAAAAATAAGAAGCCTCCCCTTGGCACGCAGCCCAGCAGTACTATCAGCACAATCTAGCAGCTTGGCAGCTTTGCGTGTTGCCATGTCCCCTTGAGAATTAGAGGGAAGCTATTCTCCGCCCTTTGCGAGCCTGCCAGAGGATGGAGGACTTTGATCCTTCAGGGTAATGTTRGAGTAGTTCTCCTCCCAGATACTAAATGTGACAAAGTGCATTTAATTTATTYGCCTTTTATATAAACATTGAATGTTTTCAGTGAGAATCCAAAGATTTAGTGTAGGCCTTTTGTTAAAACCAAATAAACCTTACTTTCTTGGTTGGACATGAACATTGATGAGTYTCAGGTTAGGGAATTTTACCTCCAGCATACTATAAACAGAAGTAAAAACTTTATTAAATAGTAACATGGSTTACTTTAATATATGTATTTAATGCAATGTCAAACTACATTTTTTATATTWGTAAGATCTTTCATGTCTTGCTGTAAGTTTTTGGTTTTTTTCACAAGTAATATTTTAACTTTTTTTTTCAGGATTGATATCTTATGCAGAGTACCTGTTTTTGTTGACAATCCTTACRAGTAAGTATTATGTATTTAAAATACATAGGCACACTTAGCTGCTAACATCTTACCAGGAACTTTTTCTGTTATTTTTTTAACTTCTCAATTTCTGCATTATAGTCAACCAGAAAAAACTATTGCATATAGAGTGACAAACTATTGTATAGAGCTGATAATGCGTTAATATAAATGGATACCCGTGTCATCATTGGTCCATAGAAACACTTCAAAAATCATGGTACTACCTGCACCACGGAATCAGAAAAGTCTTCTGAGAGGGAGAAGATGCTGGTTACAGAACCACACAATAAGGGTTAGAAGAACTGGATGGGAAGATAAATAATTTTTCTTCTGGATGGTAGTTTTAGTCATTTTGGACAGTGAGACATTAAAAGTATAGCTCATGCAGTGGTGTGAAAAGCTCTTTTAGTATCTCAAAGGTTGTTGCCCTTTTTATTGTGTTCAGATATACAATGGATGCAATACATAAACAGCAGAATTATTCCATGTCTTTTTGTCTGACTTTTAAATCTTTTTTCTTTATCCTCTGTTCCTTTTGACTTTTTCTCCTCCAAGTATTGTATATTTATTTCTGCCCCTTTCCTTTGCTTCCTCGCTTTTTCTCTCAGGCACTTTTTTTAAAACAACTTTTGTTTGGTACTTGCTTTATCTACAAACAAGGCATTTTTTGAGTTTGTGCATGGAAGTGATCAGGGATTGTCTGGTATTTACTCTGTGCTGCGCTTTCTACCACCCCSTTTTGTTCTGATGTGTAGGCAATGCTGAAAGATACCAAGATTTGAGATGTGTGCAATGAGCATTAAACAGTGAGACTCCYAGAGCAGTAGTGAAACCTTCCATATTCACATCCATGGAATATAGTCCACATGCAGTCTCATTTGACTTACTTGTACAGGTCTAACATTTTCAGCAAGGGGCAAAGCCAGGCGTAATAGGTTTATGGTATCAGTGGATGGGGAAAGAAGAGAAGGAAAGAGTCACTTCTTTCCTGACACGCTGTAGAGGCATGACCCTCACATGACCCTCATCACTTCCTTGGCTGCAAGATCCATGGCTGGGGATTAAACAAATTGACAAATTTTCCTGGCTCTAGAAATCCACCCTCTCATGGTGAAATATGACCAGCATGAGTAACGCTGGTCTCCCAAGAATGGAGAGAGTGTCCAGCTTCCATCAGTACTCAACCTCTTGCATGGTTCAGATAGCCCTTCTGTAGCTTCTTGTTTCTCAGCAGAGCTGCATTAGTTCCTGTTACACGGCATGAAGGGTGGGCAATCCCTTTGGCTACTTCAGTTAGTACACAGCATTAAATTATATATGTATATCTATGCATTAAGATAACCTATTTTTGACATACAAATACGCTGCTTCAGAGCGATGACTGTCCCATGCTACATGCTGCTTGAATATGAGTTATACCGCGTGTTCAAGTCGCTTTTAAAATCCAAAATAGGAGTTTAGCCCAGTTAGGATACTGATTTTAAAATGTTTGTTGCAACTCAAAAAGGATGGATTTATGTTAAAAAAGGACAACCATGACAGCCAAATTATGACTTCAGAAGAATACCTTAAAGTTGCAGGAATAGGTGCCAAAGATTCTATTTCTTGAGAAATTTATGGCAGCTGAAAGTGAATTAATGCTGAATTATTGGCTGAAACAATTAGAAAATTGAAGTAGTACCAGAGCAAGTTGTTTYGCTTCTCCAGGCAATCAAGTAACTTTTTTTTTCACAGAATTTGTATAGGAATGCATTGAACTGCAAAAACAAAGGCATCTTTTTATGCAGGATAAAAAGGCAGTGTTAATGTTGCTGCTTTTGTTACCCAGAGTGTTATCATACTGATCAATTTGAAAGCAAATGTCAACAAGTGTTAGTGCCTCTATCTTTGCCTAACAAGTATCCCATGTCAGTCAGCCCCGAGTTACACAACCTGTCTCTCTCACTAGTGAGAATTAACATGAGATTTCTGAAAGCAGGCATTATTATTTAAATTACTTCTAAGTCGCTGACAGTGCAATAGGGAGATGGGAAAAGAGTCATCAGACTCCTGGTTCAGGACACTACTGACCAGACCATGCTGCCTGTCATACAAAATCGAAGTTTGTAACAACACTGAAGTTGAAAATGTAATTTTGTGGCAGACAAATGTTTTATTTTTTTCCCCATGACCTTCTTTTCTCTTTTCTGTGTGCCTTGTATCATCACTATCTTTTTTGTTCCAGTGCTGCACTGAATTTCATTTCTATCAATAGATTAATGGAGCCCTGCCTCGTGAAGAAGCCCAGGAACTGAAGTTGTCATCTTTACTTTGAGCTTTGTTTCAATTACCCAGTCACACAAGTTGACAGCTTGGTCAACGCAGGAATAGTAGGAGAGGAAGCACCTAGGTCTAACATGCATTCAGCCAGGATGAAGCTGTTCTGTTCAGATTTTGGAATTTTGCCTGATTCTAATTAAATACAAATATATCTGTGGTAGTCTTTGAACTATGCTTATTTTACGAACACATACCTTTGGGGTTACATCATATCAGATAAGTATGTCATCTCTGAACAGTATAAGCAGATTTAGGTCTATATTTTCACTAACAGCTCTCTTATCTGAAAATTGGAACACAGATGGTATGAATTGCTATTAAATACATCAATTACTTTTATTCTCTAAATAYGTTATTGGATAGCCTTTTCTTGCTTTTGTACTAGTAACACAAATTTAGAGTGTGGCATTTCCATGGAAAGGAAGACAGTTTTGATTATTAAATCAACCCAGTTGCTGGGGACAGTTATGCTGTGCAGGCTGCAATGGTATTTATAAAATATCCCTGCATCWCAAGATTGCTTCACACAGAACATTAGTCGACTGCTGAAGTTATTTCTAAAATGTAAAAATAGTMCTTCCTTTAACCATCTTGTTATAACTTAAAAGGAGTGGGATATTCCATTTGCAGAAAGACCCTCTAAATTTGTGCAATTTGCAGAAAGACTCTCTAAAAAAAAAGAAAAGCAGGGCTTAAAACTTTAAAGAATGCAACTAGAAGAATGTATTTACAAAAGCAAAAGGCATTAGAGTTTTTTAGAGATACTGCTTCGCTGCCCTCATGAGTCCAGCATTGTGCTCGGAAGAATCAATATATTCCAGAGACAATAAGCCCATGGMTTTCATATTAATGCCTGACATGACTGGGTTGTGGAATTAATTCACCTGCTCCAGAGATCACTGGGATAAGGGCTTGCTACTGCAGTGAACTGTAACTATATTTCAGCAACATGCTGCTCCTGTGTGGGCTCACTAATGATCAAGGCCACCTCCTGTAAGTGAAGTAAGATCAGGAAATCGTGGGAAGGAGCTCGAAACAAACCATGTTTTTATATTACCTTCAAGATTCAGAACTCATTGCATTTTTRTGTTGAAAAGAAACATCCACTCATTGAAGGAAGTGCAGAGTAAAATTGTGCAGAATTCCTGAAAAAAAACAAACAGCTTGATGGGAGTCATACCAAACATGCTTTTGCCAAAAACAGACAGAAAGAGCAGTTTATTACAACACAGTAACATCTGAGAACACTGTTTAGGGAGGAAGGAGAAGGGAAGGGAGAAAAAGGCTTTGGGCTAACACAACAGGAGCAGGAGCCAGGAGAGCTGGCTGCATTCACAGCATCAGTGTATCTGCAAGAGAGACTGCACGTGCTGGCATACAGTCATCAAAGTCCTGAGGAGCATACTAGCTCTTTCCACCAGTGTGGGAGTAGTTATTGCTTATGAAGGCAATTTCCACTCTTCTCACCTGAAAAGGAGCTCTAATAAACAAGGCAGAGCTAGACTGCAGAAGTGGCATGGGAGTATAGAGATATCCCTTGGGAATACCTCAAGATTTGGCCAGTAAGAGACACAGTATTGTCGTTGTGTTAAGATGGACATTCACAGCTGTACTTRGGCACTGCTGGCATTTCTTACTTCRCTATTGGATTAATTATCCATTGAAATTATAATAAAAAAGTGTTTAAAATTTGCTTATATKGGAGGAGGTGTGTATGGTTCACTGGTACGTATACACATATATGTGCATAACAATGGAAAATTGAACCATAGTCAATATTAATTTTACAATCAATATTTGAGTACTAGTATGAGTATTGATATTGCAATGAAGTTCTTTTGCAATTTATTGCAGAACCCCAGACTGGACTTCAGATTGCCTTTAAAATGTTGGATGCAGATGGCAATGAACAAGTTGAAAAGAAAGAATTCTTTAAGGTAGGTGTATTTACATGCATGTTAATTTTAAAGCATTTAAAAAGATCYATGGGTTATATTTGCTAAATGAAGATTCATTAAAATCATCAAGCCTATTTTTCAGTTCAGTCATGATCATATATTTACAAAAATACATTATATGAAAGGAGCACATAYCAAAGTATTGTGATAGGAGTACTTACCATATTTGAATCCACTTTTATAAATACTACCTTTGAATTTTATCTAAAAATCTTCTACTGGGAAGGTAGGACTTAGTGTACATCCCTTAATCCCATGGGCTGCTTTAAATAATCATCTGGAAGAGTCTTCTGTTTTCTAAGTTGTTGAATAATTTCTTTGATTCACCATCCTCTTTTGGTTTTTATTAACTTTGCTTGCTGTTGCAGAAAGGTTTTTATCAATTCACACTTTTAAACAGCAGGTTTTTCCCATATTTTATAGAACTACAAGGGAGAAAGGTAGATGCTTCAAAAAGTAAGAAAATTTTACTCTGATGTTTTAAAGAAAAAATAGACTTAATTATATAGTTTATTCAACTTTTCAATATCTAACAGGAGACTAAGCACTTCTTGTCAAAAGTTGAAAGCAGAATTAAAAATCATAACTTTTAAGAGAATCCTCAACTTAATTCAGATCCTTAATTCATATTGGAGGTAACTGGAGAGACAATTTTGTAAGAAGCTGGCATGGCTATTACAATTCAAATTGTTTTCTCTCACTAGGATGAAGTTAAAGCTGGTCATGAATGCAYAACTGTAGAGAACCTTAAAATCTAAAATTTTTAAAAGTGGACCTGTTGATAGAAACACATTTGATTAGCACAAATTTATTTAGGTGTACTTTCATAGCCTGAAACTCTGAAATTAATGGTACAATAGCTGTTCACTTATGTTTTGCACTGATCACCTTTTTTCAGTGAATTGTCTCTTAGCAAGGTTCTGATTGATGAGTCATACTTCAAATCTGTTCTAAAATGTTGTAAAAATACTTTTAGACTTAGTAGTACTATTTGAAAATAATACTTGAAATCAGATCATTTACCAAGACAATGTTCTTAGAAGCCTGTAACTGAGCCTGCAGAGCCTCTGGTCATGATGTAACCCCTGCTAGCAACTAAGCCACAGGCAGCTGTTTGTTCTCTCCCTGACAGCTGGATCAGGGAATCAGAAGGGTAAGAGATGGAAAAGGTTAATAGGGAAAGCAAAAGCCACACACAAGCAGAGTAAAACAAGGAATTAATTCACTGCTTCCAATGGGCAGAACAGGTGTTCAGCCATCCCCAGGAAAGCAGGGACTGTATGCATCATAGAAAGTTTCTAGATAGCTAATAAATTAGTCARTCGTGTGGCTAATCTCTCACTTGTCTTGTCCCTGTTGGCATCTTAGGAAAATATATCTGAACTATTCTATAGTGATTTTCATACTATATTTGAMAATAACATCAGGAAATGTGTGTAAGGAAAGTGCAGTGGAAGGGGGTAGTGAAGAAGCAGGACTTAGGAAGCAGTGTCTGTAAGCAGGGTGCAGTGGGAAAAGAAATTTCATTGCTACTGCATTTTCTTGCTTTGTCACCTCTTGTTCACCCTACTTCTCATCATTATCTACTGATAGACATCTGTGTATGTCTGTGTTGTCTGATTGGCTGATTTAGACTGCAGGGTCGTTGAGGTAAAATCTTGCCTTTTGGTTTGCAAAATGTCCGTCATTCTTTGATTCTTTGACTTGTGCATATCTCAATTCTCACATGTTGCTGAATGAACAAGCACAAGATTTGTCAAGCAGGTCATTCAGGAAAGGGAGATGGATGAAAAGAAACTCCAATCCCAGTCCTCAGTGCATGTGTTAACGTGATGTATATAGGCTGTTCAAACCTGTATAGATCAGATGCGTAAGGAGATGCAGAATTTCCCAGTGCTCTCTGCTAACAAAAATGGATGTTCGAGAAAGGAGATCTTKAATGTAATTCCATGGTTTCAACAAGAGAGTTTGTCTTGTCCTCTGTTGGGTGACAGGGAATAACGGGTCATGCAGACACCGATACGATGAGCAATGATCACTTTATTTCTAATACCAGCTCTTCTTATCTACTTTCATAAGCCAACCTCTCTATATGAATGGCAATTATTCATTGGTTAATTTAGCAGTCGTCTATCACTTCTCAGCATATGATTGGTATATTTGCAAAGGCGTGATTTGTATGCCTTGCACTTTTCATTCAGCGTTTTCAGCATTTTGCTCCTTCTTCAGTCATTCTTTGTTCTTCAGTTGTTCTTTGTTCTTGCTTCTTATTATGTTTCTTCTTCATGGTCAGTCCAAGGTACATGTTACACTGCTGTAGTCACGTCCTTCTCTTTCCCATCCTCTTCTATCTCATCTTCCTCTATCTTGTAGTCTGGGTTGCTCAGTAAAAGCAATTCGTGACCTCGTTCCCATAAGAACCTGTCTAACAGAGATCCTTCTACAGTCCTCCACAGCCTTTCCATTTCAGTGCGCATTTTCCTCATTTCTAGGAAAAGTCTCTCYCTTCACAGGCATACTCTTGTTCTGTCTTCCCAATTTCTTTGTGTTGAAGCCAGTGTAATTCTGCTTCAACCACGTTTCGGTGGTAAGCAGTCACAATACAAAAGACATTTCAGTTTTAGGGCCAAGGTGGTTTTGTTGCTTTGCCCTGCAACTCYAGGGTGAAGAAGATGAGGTAGAAATGGCATGTTCACAAATGCTGGTTGCCACCCTTTAATCAGCCCCTGACAGAGTGARGAATCATTTCTCAGAGCCGTGTTATCTGCATCCCTGTGAGGACAGTAAGATACTTCCGTGAACTCTGCACTTKCAAGACATTCACTTGAGACTTGGTGAGGGGGATTTCCAGACACATAATAACCCATGCACATTAATATGAGACCTCCCACCAAGAATAAGGCTACCAAAGTTCTCAAAATCCCCAGCAAGTAAGGAATTTCCCTAACTCTCTAACTCTGTCCTGATTAAARATGCCTAAGTAAAATTAATGACAGTTCAAAACTATTGGGAATGTAGGCAGAGTAGCTCTGATGGCACACACAGGAGGTATATGACTTAGACTTTTTAAGTAAGCTGTCTTACACACTTTTCCTGAAGAGCAGACACCACAAAATACTTGCAGAGCTTTGCCTGGGGCTGAATGAACCAGCACCCAACACTCAGCAGTTATGGTGGTTTGGCACAGAGCACTTCTGTAGTCCTAAAGCATCCACAAGCATTGATCTCTCTCAAGCAACTGGAAGATGTAAAATCACTTTTTTTTTTTTTTTGAAGACTGACATAGTCTTTCTGYCAGAAAGGCTTGTTCAGAACAGATTACCTCTGTCTTTAGTAAAGGCTTCACTTGGGCTTAATAGATCTCTTTATCTTTAAATTAGCCATTAGTATAATAAGTGGTGAACAGATATAAATATTAAATAAAAATAAATGTTACATGGAGGAGTCCATTTCTTGAGGGCAGAGTTCTTCTCCCTCTGTAAGTAGTTGCTTCATTGTGCTGGAAAAAAATCAACAAACTTCTGGAAATAATTTCAAGCACTCTATGAATTTTGCATAGAATGTAAGAAAACAAAAAGTGAAATCTTTCAGAATGCTTGTAAAAATAATTATTCTGTGTGTCTGTGCTCTTTAGTAGCCTCTGCAAACTTTTTTGAGAGTCCTTTAGAAATAAAATCCAAAAGAAAAATAATCATATTTTCTCTTGTTTGGAAAGTATTTGCAGTTCTATTTCTTATGTGTGATCAAAAGATTGATTTTTCAGGTAAGAAAAAATGTGATTTTTCTGTGAGAATATGGACAAGCAGTTGTGGTTTCATCAGAGCTCTATAATGCTATTTTGTTGTGAAGAAATTCATAATGCTTTTACTGTACTAGTCATTTGTTTTGCAAATGATGAAAAATTAAAATTACTTGGAGGAACAAGTGCTGTTTAATTGTCTTGTTTTATCGCATTTCTTTGGACATGACATTCAAAACTAATAATAGAAAGAAGCTGAAAAAATTAGGATARAAAAACAAACAGACAAACCCAGAACAGGTGAATTACTGAAAATTTGAAGGTCAAGGAATGACATTTGGCAACCCAGTGTGTTTTTCTTAGTATTTACAAGCTCATACTGCTTCTCTGAAGAACAATTAAAAAAAAATAAAAGAAAAAAGAAAAAAAGCCCAAAGGAGAAATTTWAAAACTACTCAAAATAATGGCTATGAAAATTTGGTAATGGATTTTTCCCAGTTTTAATGGGCAGGTTGAGGAATCACTCAGAAATGTCTGAGAAACAAACCAGTAGTTTTGAAATCCTTGAGATTCAAAAGCATCTTTTCTAAAGTCTCCAAATCCAGARTGATTGGTGTAAGTCCATATCTCTACTTGAAATGTATTAAGTCTCTTGTTCTTTCATTTCTGCTGTCTTTTTGAGGATTCATGCAAGTGTCTGAAAGGTAGGTGTACTTCATGCTGTATTAAATGACTTTTTCATGTGGTGATGTTCATCTCTGAAGCTGAAACACAGTCAAAGAAACCTTGCAGCTCAGATATACTTGAGGTACTGTAAATTAATGCACTGTTTATATTACCTTAAAGCTTTATTTGGAACAGTGGAAGTTATGTTTTTAAATGTGAGTCGTTTCAGTAATTCTAAAAATCTTCTTAGCTAATACATTCACAATAAATTTATTCCAGGGGTGGAGGGGAAAACTCAAACCACAGTCTGCCTAATGGCAGTTCTGAAAAAAAAWGTTTTCTTATTTAATTGAATTATTCTTTATTGTTAGTTGTATAGTACCTCATTTGAACAAGTACGTTTTTCATGTCTAGAAGATCATGTCTGTAGCAGAACTATGTAAAGCTATGTAGAAGGACAGCATGAAAATSAGGATAATTTTTATTTCTGGAATGATCCTTGATGTTATACCCCAGAGTTTCAAAAAACTTCTGAAGTGAAAGCTAAGCTTCTAGTGCAAGAAAATCTCTTCTAAAAATAGAGTAAGCACTGGGCTGCAAGAGATAGATTAATGTTTGCTTAAACTAACCACAGYAGATAAGACATTCCTGGGAAAAAGAGTGTCGGAATGGCAACGTATACTCAAGTATACAAATATTTTGTCATGACTAGAGAACCCTGTAGAAATGTATAATTAAGAAAAGGTGCAATCAAAGCAAGGTTTGGAAAAAGATGCCTATAAGATCCAATTTGTAATTTTTCTATTCTTTTCTCATGTTTCAAAAAATGCAGCTACAGAGGATCATTGGGAAGGAAGATGACTTGAAAGCAGCTGGAGATGAAACAGTACTTCGGGTATGAAATAGAGATATCTTTTYCTTACAAAAACATTGTCATGTTTCCCATGAACTTTTTAATTTTTTCAGAGTTTTCAGGTATGTATATAAGCCTTAGTATTAATGCTTTAATTAAATGAAAAGGCATAATTTGCTTTTCTTCAACTGCTTTCTAACTGGGGAAGAAAACTATTTGTTATTTCTGAACCTTCTGATGAAATGTAGGCAATTAGTGTGTGTCATGACTGTGTACTCACCAGATTGTTTGGCTTCCATGAGCCTCTTTTGCAAAGTAACTCTCTTCTACTTAACGAAAAACCCAGAAAAAAACTCTGTATTGCCATATGAGAATAGAAAGCTTTCCAAATGGAAATTGATAGCTTAAGCTTTCCTAAGGCTTCTGTTGCAATAATAATAACCTATTCTGACRTGGTTTGATGCGTGGTTATTGTCACGGAGGTGACAAAGGCAGGTATTATTTCAGTCAAGTCCCTTCCAACTTCTTCGAAGTACTTCTGGAAGTCCTTCACTTCTAGAAAGAGATGACGTAAATGCAGACCAGAAGAAAAAATCCTAGAGCCTGATCTTGCATCTGGGAAAGAAATTTGGCTGTTTTGCATACCRTTAGCAAATGATAAATATATCTCATTAATTAAAGGGATAGGTCAATTCCTGCTCTTTTCTGTCCGTTTTCTCCTGAATACAGCTACCTGTGACCTCCCTTCTTCTCAGAGTCTCTTCTTCAGTCTTCTTGTCAGCCCGGAGGTGATATTCCATAGCCTGGGTGACATTGAGTGAGACTGAAAATAGAGAGGGGAAATGCTGAGCATACTGACAACACCTCAGAAGGAGCTGATGAACCACGTAACAAGCRATAGGACAAGTGGAGATGGCCTCACATTGCACCAGCAAAGGTTTAGATGGATATTAGGAAAAAATTTTCACTGAAAGGGTGGTTAAGCACTGGAACAGGCTGCCTAGGGAAGTGGTGGAATCCCCACCCCTGTTCAAAACACATGTGSMTGTGGTGCTTRGAGAYGTGGTTTAGTGATGGWTTGGCAGTACTGGGTTGGTGGTTGGAGTCAATGATCTTAGAGGTCTTTTCTACTGTGAAGGATTCCATGATTCTAAGGAAGGGGAGAGTACAGCTGCATTATCTCCATCTAATACTGTGAGATGCAGCTTGTATCAGCAATTTGCTTTCAGCTGTAAACTTACAGTTTACATTGGGCATGAGACAGCGGCTGCTCATGTTGGAAGCRTTCAATGAGGAATTTATACAGGAYTCTGCTTTGTAAACCTATCATGCATCAGCAGTTCCTACAAAGAGTAGTTCATGTTCTTTACTTTTTCACCTGCCTGAGGAAAAAGTGGAAGTGGCTATTCCTAACACCCTTAACATTTATTAGGCATAAACTGTCTTCTTATTCACAAAAGTTTTCCTCCCTCAATGTGTATTCAGACTTCAGTTAAAAATTGTTTGATTGACTAGCAACCATCTCGTTTCTTGAATCTTTTCATCAGTCACCAGATTAAAATAGCTAGGATTAATAGGGTTGTCTGCTCCTCAAAACCTATTTCAATTGAGACTTAACTGCCATGACAGTGAAAGAAAAAGGACCTTTATTCTGCATGAATGCACAGGTATAGTATAAAATTTCCAGAGAAACTTTGATACAGTTGGACAGATTAGTTATAAACACATAAGCTTTTTGTGAGCTAATTAAATACCTGAGCCAGAATGTCTCTATTTTGTTTTTGTCTTGCTTCAAAAATTTTCTTCAGAGTTCTCCATTGAGAAAAATCTGAAGTTATTGTAACCTGAAAATGTTATTTAATACAGTTTCTTAGAAGATTATAAATGGAATTATAGTATGAAAGAAGAATTACATAGCTTTGGGGAGTACAACTAACCTGAAATTATTCTGGTCTTTATATATTTATAWATTATATTCTTTATATATTCTTTATATATTATATTCTGGTCTTCTACTTGGCAAAATCCAAATTATCGTATTTCTCCYAATTTTTATTTTTCTTCCTTTCTTGGTCATCTATTTACTGTGCGGTGCTGCCATTTAATACTTATCGAGTTACTATATGATGAAAAGAAAAAGCAGTTTGCTGTGCTCCCAGGGTGCTTGTAGCTCTGCCTTTTTTACTGAGGCTTTAACTTACTCACCTAAAATTCAAATTTTCACCACTGAGTAATGGTCCTTGAACGGGATTACAGTGGTATTGGTCATCCAGATACATGTATTTCATTTGAGGGCTTTTCTTTTTACCTTATTGTAATTGATGCTGGGAAAAAAAAAGAAAAAAAAATCAGCCCAGCTTTAACTGACCCCATATTTTGGGAGGTTCCATGCTGAATTTTGCAGTGCAGGCAATCTGGCAATCACATAGCAGAGGTGCACACGGTGAAGGAGAGCTGCAGTCAGACTTAAAAGACTGGAACTTGATTCTTTCTAATCAGACTGGAGAAAATTTGCAGAAGTCAAGAGGGGCAGTGACTCTCAGCTCGAACACCCTCCCCATAASCCAAAGGAAATGCTCCATCTGGCTTCCTGGCAGAACTGTTCTTCATATGAAACAGATTGAACACATGATCATGGTTCATGGAAGAGGAGAGCCAAACTCCCTGCCTGGAAGTGGTCTAGATTATAGTAGGAAAGTGCATGAACTAGAAGATTGGGTTTATTTTGAAAAGGCGTTGCCTGGTGAACAGCACCTGTTGTTTYTGTGCTACTGCCCTGAGTTCTTAAAAGGATACTCTTAACAGTGTAAGGTGCTTTAATATTCTGGCAGTGAAAACAGTGCTAATGGTGGCAAATATCTACTGGACAGACCAATTGTCTAGATYAGGGACTTTGCTCTCAGGCCCCTTCAATTTAGATTAATGAGTTATCAAGTACTTTCAATACCTCCCATTTTATGTGCTTTATGTAATGGGTAAACTTAGAAATTAATTTTAGTTCGTCTTAGAAAAAGGACAATACAGAGTGTTCTATATTTGTTATTGAAATGAAATTAATGTTGGGAAATACGTGCATTCTCTCGCTTCCAAATGATTAAATGTAGGCATCTGGATTCCCTAGTGAACACATTTTCATACAAAGCGTGATAAGTATGATTGGAAGGGGGTTTTAACATATAACTAGTAATTGGGGACACAGCTACTAATCTCTTTTAAACAGCAAACTTTTGAACTAAAATCGGGTCTGACTATATGCAGTGTACTTTTAGACTCACACATTAATAATTTTCTGTTGTTTGTGTATCAGTTGTTCTAGCCTGTCTACTTCTCTTTTTTTAAATTTTTTTTCCTGTGGTTCTGAAAGAGGTAGATTACATTACTCRTTCACAGATTTATCACTGCTTACCTGGTCAAGACAAGTTTTTACACTTAGACCTTCGGACAATGCAGGATTGTGATGCATCTCCTCAGCTGCAGGAACTGTGCAGGTCATCATAACGTGGCCATCTGCTCCCTAGAATATCTAATTGGTTTTAAGTTTTCTACCCAGTGCTTCAAAGTCTACATAGCTCAGTATGACTAAAGACTGTGTGAAACTGAAGGAAGGTGGTGGTTGGGAGCTAATGCTCTTCCAGTGCAGTAATACCCTGTAAGAGAGGTGCAACACATCAAGTTTTACAAGAATCTAGTCCAAAACTAAAATTAATATCCCTCCCCAAAGAATCTGTCATTAATCTTGTAACCTCTCAGTTCAGATGGTTTTTTCTTGACCTATCTTCTCCCGTATAAATATGTATGCTTTGTATCAGCAATTTAACATTGAATTCTGTGAAAAGCCTTTAGATACTTTAAACCAAGGAGCAGTGTGATGTGCCTGCGTGCTTTAAGAAAGCTCTCCAGGCAGGTAAACCCTCTAAAGGACCAAACAGTCTGACACCAAAATACTTGTCTATTAAAAAAGTTGTAGGCCTATTTTTTACCTCATTTACAAGGAAATTATTTTATTTTTCCATGTGACCTGATGACATTGTAAGAGATGACATCTCAAGAGAGAAAAAGAAACATGTTTGAGCAGGGGTCTGGAGAGTTGGTTGCAGGCTGCCTGAGCCATTTTCATCACTAAGAGCAAGAAGGTTTGCACATGCTGAGGATGGATGTGCCTGGTCTTTGGGGCCAACTCTGCCTTGGTCAGAAGACTTCATAGCACATCACACCTCCCRAGGAGAGGTCCTCATTGTGGAATCTCTTCTTTTGGTGCAAAGTAATACTTTTTAAGTATGCCACAACAGAGAGGCAGGGCCTGAGTTGCYGTGAGGAGCTGTCCCCAGCCATGTGTAGGAGCTGCTTTCCCAGGCRGCCAGCGGGACATCGGTCCGGCAGCCCCAGGCTTTGCAGTGCAACAGTGCCATTCCCTGACTGCTTGGCACRGCCAACCTGCTCACAGCAAGACAAGTTTCAACCTACTCTATTTCTGGCATAAAGTATCTCCTGTGGCGTCTCCTCTCAGATTAGTTTTAGCCCCTTTGGCCAGAAACCATTTTTATTCTGTCCCTCCTTATAAATTGATGCAGAACTGTGGGTGGTGCACTGGAACCTGAGGATGTTCATGAAGTAACATGTTGTTCATTACTAAAAACCCTAAGTGTACAGCAGAGTGACTCCATGGCATTAGTTGTCATTAAAAAAAACAACTGATCTTCCAAGTAATAGAAATATGGGTGTTATTGGATGCTGTTYATTGTTTAGAAGATGTTCTATCAGAATTCTCAAATATTGTCTGTTATAACCTCTGAAGAATCAGCTGTGCACATTTCAACCGTTCTGCATCAGACTTGAGGTATTCTTGAATCYTACCTAGTAAGCAAGTATATTGCAAAATATGGAAAAACTTTAGTATGGATTTACATTATGATTAAATGTTTCATTCTGAAGCCCTCTTGAGACTGTTTGGGCTTTGCCAAAAAAAGACTGCTTTTGGAGATCTGGATCTCCTGGTCCTACTAGCTGGCCTGTTAACAGTTCTTTTGACTGACTGTAACTGGTAGGATTAATTTCATAATGGACACGTCTTTTAAACCTTCTTACCAGAACTGAGTTGTAGGATATACCCCAGCATCTTGAAGAATCTCCAAATGACAGAAAGCCTGAATTATCTTGAGCAGTGTTTGAAGCTAGGCTGGCATGACTGAACTAGCAGGTTAAAAACAAAGAGCATTACAGAAAAATGGGCTCAGAAAAATTTGTAAATATTTAGTCTTACCTTTGAAAAGTTTTGGAGCATCACTAGCAGACAGAAACTAAGATATTGTTCTCTTTGCTCAAACTCACTTCTCTGCCCATTTTTCCATCTACTCACTCTCCTTCTGACTTAACTAAAAAAAAAAAAAATCAATTCCAAAATTTGTATTGTTTTTACAATATCTATTGAAATAAGACATTGCACAGCAAACATCATCGCTCAGGAAGCAAGCAAGAGAACAAGAAACGAATTGCAGATTTTAATCATGATAAATGCTTTCCAGTCATGCCTCAGGCAAATTCTGCAAGGAAAGGTGGTAAGAATCTACAGACAGTAAGTCTATTAACATTTCAGATGAGTTTTGAAAATCAGTTAGGTACATTATTCTGAAAATCCCATCTCACTGTGTGATAAGTTTCTTCTCAGTGGCACTTGTTGGTACTTGCTGCAGTTTCAGGTCCTAAATGTCAAAAGCTCAGTGGGGAGCTACAGGATTAGGTAGGTCTTTGCCCATGACTCAGTGTTTGCAGCATCAGGTCTCTTATGTTAACGATCTGTGTAATGTAATAAGGAAATAACTTGTGTTATCTGATCTTGCTTAAAAAGGAATAATTGCATAATTCAGCAGTTCTTTATGCTTTTCAAAAGTGTAGGAGGCGTTAACATTGCTCTAGGAATATTARCCTGTGTTTCTAATATGTACACACATGTTCATTAGTTCATAGACTTGTGTGGCATCAGATTGTGTGGTCTTTGGGATTCTTTGTTGGAGTCAGTGGACCCTGGAACACATCTGAGTTCCCAGTTGTGATACATGTCTCTGCCCCATCCCATGCTTGTATCAAGATGAAACTCAGACCTATGTGGTCCTTTCTCCATTCTGTGCCTCAGCATTCTGTAAAWTGCACAGCTCAGAAGAGTTCTATGGTGCACCTTCCCAGGGCTGAAGGAGCCAGGTACATCAGAATGCAAACTTTCACTCAGTTTAGATAGTKACTGAAAACTACTAGTCTGGTCTGCTTTACAGCTCAGGATTCAGTTACCATTTCATTCTCATTGCCAAGAGAAACATTCCAAGTGTAAGTTATTCTTTTACCCAAGCTCAGGGTACCCAGGAGGGCAAGGTATTTGAAATATTAATAGAATTCTGATTATCTTCTAACAAAGATTTCTCATGTCAGTACTAATTTATATAGATCAGCAGCAAAAGCTCCTAATGATTCTGTGGACAGAAAGGAATTATGTACTAACATGTACTTTATTTTAATAGCATTAACTCTAGGAAAAGCAATTTTTTTTTTTTTTTAAATTTTACCCTTAAGCTGTAGTCTCTGTGGTCTCCTATTGCATTTTATGCAATAAAATACAATAAAATTAACTCTCAACGTTTAACTCTCACTAACATGGTGTTTGGACATCTGCCAATTTCACTGTGGAATTTCAACTGATAAAGAGGGTAGTCAGCAAGTAGGTGCATATTTGTTATAAATCCAGGGATAGGCTTTGTCATCTTAGATAAGATGAGGTAGGTATTGTTAGTATGCCTTCTTCTAGCTTGTAACTAGAGAAACATGAATAGAAGAAAAAAGTTTTTTCTGTCACAGACTTAGTTTTGAAAATATTATTTTAAAACTCATTTTTTCAGTTTTTTTCAATACAACTCTGATTATAATAYGGAATCATTAAATTGGAAGCATTAAGTCGTGTAATCATTAATTCATTTTTTAAAATTACATCAGCTAATTAATTTCTTGCATTTTTCAAGTCTCCTTTAAACATGTAAACAAAACCTGCAAAAGCAGATTACAATCTCGCTGCAGTGAGGGATGTGTGGATTCTTCTCTGTTTCTTCTTAGAAAACTTTTCATTCTGATATAAATAGTTTGGGTTTGAATTTCAAATAAGCATACATGAATGTTTGACTTTTGGCTTTCAAAAAAGCATATACCAATGTTTATGCATCAGTCTTCACAGTAATCTGAAGTGTTTAAACTTCAGAAGGATGGATCTTGTGGGTATTTAAATATTCTTTGCCTGCAATTAGATAATAAAAGTTCAGTAAGTACAGTTTGCATATGGCTTGAAAAGTTTTTTTCTCTAGGTTCCCTCAAATATAACTCATATCACTGGCATTTAGTGAACTGTAGTTTGTAGTAGAATYGAGGAATGTTACTGCTTCTAAAATAACTAAAATAACTGTGTCACGTATGCAGTAAGCATGAAACAGAGCAAACTAATGGGACTTGTTATTGATGATGCTGAAAGCTAAATAACCATTAGTATTAAATCTYATGAATAGACTCTTGTCTTTCATCTTACCTCTTCAACCAGATAAAAGACACAGAGGCTATTTAAGATGTCATGAGAATAGTTTGCTGAAATACCTACAGACTTAAAAAAAATTCTCTCTTCATRTTGCTTAATGTTTTGTTGCATTCAAAGAAATGCCAGTATGCAAGTGCTGAAAGAAGAATAGAGTAGAAATTATGTGTGGGTTTAGGCTTGTTAAAGATGCTGTTGAGTTGAAATAGTGTGTATCCCTTCTCTGCAGTAATTTCTTCTCCAGATTTTAAAAATACTTAGAAAAGTCACTAACACTGAAAATTTCCAAGAAGCCCATACTAAAATAGAGCATTATCAATGTTTGTATTTTCCTAGATTCATTTATTAGCCCATCATGAATGTTTTTTAATGGCTGTAACATGTTAGAAATACCTAGCTCAAATTTCCTTGCAGATTCCAACTTTATTTGAGCCTTCTGTTCACTTAAGAACAATGGTTCTTAAAGACTTAACTTGCAGTCTTTTCCGTTTTAATAATAAAATACATTGATGGTGGTTGCAAGTTGTTCYTATCTTTCATACAAAATATTTAGAAGCAGATTTTATAATACACTGTTAGCAGTTGGTATGGAAAAATTGTTCAACTCTGAGATCCTATGTGATAGCTTTGGGAACAGTAATTAAATTTCAAGTATTTCTTGTGAAATTCTAGTTCAAATAARTATTTTTAGATTTATGGTGAATATGAATGATCATGCAATGCATAACAGTCATACAGTTCTTTTGCTTTRTAGGAAACAGAACTGGACAGCTGTGGGGTTAATACCGTGTTGCTGATACATTTGTTTGGAAAAGAAGGAAAGGAAAAACTTCGCTTTTCCAAGTTTTTCAGGTATTTTTTCAGCTAGGCAAGCCTAACAGGAACCAGTCTTGTTCCTATCCCCTGTTACATTACACCAATGCTGGCATTAATCTGACATCACACTGTGCTGATTCAGAAAATTAAGTAATGAAGTGGAGATTATTCATAATTTTGCGTTATTTATTTCTCCATTTAGCTCTTAGAGTCTGCTGTCTGTGGAAGCTGAGCACTATGGTAACTCCAGGGTAGCAATGGGCCAAGAGGGTTGAGACTCCCATTCTTGGTGACTGTGTGGTGGCAGTGTGAATTAGAACAATGTGATTCATGAGTATTTTTTGTGACCAAATCACAAAAAAAGTGACTTCTAATCAAATAAAAAATATTTTCTGAGCTGAGATACCTCCTTCCCCTTCACAGCTGGCATGGTAAGCTAGGCAGCTTCTACGCTTGCTTCAAATTCCAGCTTCTGTTCAAACTTTCCCTGTGCCTTTACCCTTTGAACTGCTTTTGCAATGGGACTGTGCAGATACCTCTTTGAATCTTGACACACATCTTGTAGCATGACATCAAGAGAAGATTATCTACATCAATATTACCTTTTCTRCAAAAATAATCAGTCATTTACAGGCTGCAAAAATAAAGCAGAATCATGTGTTTTACCTAGGTTTATATTCAGAAGTGGAAAATGTGTGGCAGCCCTCTTAAAAATGAATGTTTTTGCAATCAGTAGACTAAAAAGTGTTTGGCTCCAGTGGCTCTGGTACATACCAGTCTTCAAATAAACAACCTTTCCCTTTTGAAGACCTCAGCTCAATAGGAATCTAAGTGAGTAAAATAAGATGTCTCCAGCTCCCTTTTCTATAAATACCATAGATCCTCTCAATGAAACAAAAGGCAGAGAGCAYCAGTAAAAGGTTGTGTTTGTATATACAGTGTAAACTGAAAAGCCTCAGGTTTTAGATAAAATCCTGCATTGACCCAATGAGGCATGACATTGATGAAACTATGTACCCAGTACATTCAGAACGCACAGGTTAAAGACCTTTGCCTGCCACACAGATAGAGGCCTGTAATCAAAATCAAACTCCCACATCTTGCTCTTAAAATTTGTGGGATAAGTATAAGGTTTAATGCAGGTAATTTTTCAACAGTGGCAGTTATGTTTCGTGGGTCTGGAATGTGCCTCTTTATCACTGCGTAGACACTCCATCTCAGCTGCAGCGTGACAGTGGAGTTCGTTTAATACGCAGAAAGGTGAATAAAAGGATCGCTGTCTTTTTAACCTCTGTAAGGATATCACCTTTCACATGATTTTATTTGCAAGTAAATCAAGCACATCATTTCTGAGTTCCTATTGTTCAGAGAAAATGTGATTTCTATCTGATGGCCTCTCATAACACTTTACCTTATGCGGGAAGCGATTGTTGGCTGTTTGATCAAAGTGCCACACTGTTTTTACAAGAGATGACTGATGAGCTGTACAGACATAGATCATTGTCAAAAGCAGAAAATAATGATGGTAAATGCTTTTATCATTTTCCAAGTTCTTGCCTAGAAAGCTTTTCCATTGATCAGTGTAATACCTAGTAGAAAGTAGAGGTGATTAAGTTTGATTAGGACACACTAAAACTTGTCCCATTAGTTAAATACACAAATATTCCTGTGCTGCAG
>NW_026623325.1:1641840-1660422 GCF_030028575.1 Malurus melanocephalus | reverse complement strand
GTTTGTCTGGCATTAAAAAAAACCTTTTGTGAGTGTGTAACCATCTGTATCTACATGTACATCAGCATTGTCTAACCCTTTTAGCCTACAGTCCAAACATTTTTTAAATGTCAGACAGCCACAGTCAATATACCAGGGCAATTAATTTGCCCTGTTCTCCTTCCTTTGCATTCAGATGGCACAAAGAAAATGGAACTGTCTACATCTCTTGGCCAGTGAGGCTGATGTAAAGCTGTTCTCATGTCTCCCTTCCTACAGCCCTGAACACAGACGGCACACTGAGTATAGGGAGGGAAAATGGCTGGGCTTCTGTCTCCAGCTGGTGTTTGCTTCTTGGGAAATCACAGGGATTGAGACRCTCTCAGACAATCCTCAGGCGGTGTTTTTGTCAAATGTAAAGGTAGTTTCAAAGATCTTCAGGCTCCTTAAGGTAGGATTCACATGTTCAGGTCCAGACTCCTAGATGAGTTCTTGTTATTGTATTGTCTTTAACAAAAGGCCAATATAGTAATTAATAATAAGAATACCGTTTCAAAAGCAAGAGCTAATTTGCCTGGCAAATGTTAGGAAATGCAATCTTCTGGAGTATGTTTATGTGTATCACTACTAAAGGTGTGGCCTCAGTCAAATGCATCTGGAACAGTATTCTCCTACAACATTTTAAGAAAATATACAAGAATATGCAGTAAGCCTAAAATCATATAACAAAGAAGGCTAGATTTAATACAGGAAGCTGGAGTCTTCTCAGATCTGAACAAGTTTCTGTTTCAGATGACTGATCACTTAGTTTTATACCTCAACAATAGTGTTGTCTTCTAATACCAGGTCTTGTCTTAGAGAATATCCCCAGAATTCTAGGATTTTTTATTCTTTTGCATGGATTTTTCTTGGTTTTTAATACAGAAATAATTTTTTGGTCTTTTCCTTACAAAAAAAATTAACTTGTGCTTTAATTTCCAGCTGTATCATATATATTATCTTTTATTCTGAGTAGGAAACTATTTCATTTTCTAGGTATAGGCAATATTTCTTCCTGACAGACACTGGGGGGCTTTTTTTTTCCCTGAAAAAAGTCCTTTACTGATCTTGTTTAAGTATGTCTAATCCCAAATAAAAGAGGAGACGGTATTTCACTCCCTAAACAGTCTACAACTGCTGTGATTTTTTTGTGTAATCTGTCCCCAAGCAAGCTTAAATCTCTCACAGTCTCCTTGAAGGAAAAAAAATGCAGAGGGTATGGAAAGGATATTCAAAAAACTCTCTGTTAGTTGTATTTTTTTCCTGGTATGTCTTACCAAAAAAAAGTGCTTCCTGGTATGATTAAAAATAGGGCATCTTTTAATTGTATTAAGAAAATTAACATTTCAGATCCAGTTTATGGCATTTTCTTACCYGATTTCTTGCTTCCAAACCTTTAATCTGTAAACAGAATTTTGTACCAGATATATTCTTTAATTATAGTTCTTTATTTCTGCTTTAGACTGAAGGTCTCAAATTGTATAAACATAYACAAATCACGCCTTTTCCCTATCAATCCTGTTTCTTTCCTTCAGCATTTTGAATTCCTTGATAGATTTYATTTGAAACCTTTCATTTAGGAAGCCAGAATGATCCAGGCTAGATCCCACTGCTAGTGCTGACATTTTAGGGGGGTGTGTGTGTCCCACTGCATGGATGCAGGATCTCTTTCAGGTAACATCATCAGCCAGCAAACAGTGCCTTTGCTGGGATGACAGCTTGTACATTTTCAGTGATTTTTATCTGCGGATTTGGAATTGCTTTGCAGAAATAGAGTATGATTGCCTCCTTATTTGTCTCTGTTCCTATACTTTTATCTATGTGTGTGCCTATAGAGAGAGAGCCCTAATACCCGTAGAGATTACATCAAGTACAGCCAAGATCAKGCATGAGGAAGTGGAGAACAGCAACAAAATCTGGCTTCGTGATATTYCTGTCATAATTCAATCTGAACATTTCCCAAATACTTAGTAAAGAGGCAGAGAAAAATATTTTTCTTCCTTTCCTGTAATCTTAGCAAAAGAATAGCTTGGTTAGTTTCTACAGACCTCTTATAAGTGAAAGTGAGTTGTTGGGTTTGGAAATGCTAAGGATAGTAAATCAAAGAGGGTTTTGCCTGTCACTCTGAAAATTGTGAAATTGATTAACTGTCTTAATGCTTGCAAACCTGAATTTACAAGCATAGATCTAAATGTTCTCCAAAGGTTAATKGTCAAGCCTTTATTAGATTTTCTATATTCTGGTTTGAAAGTTAGATTGCAAAAAGGCAACTCACAGCTGGTTTGCTACAGTCTTTTAGTGCAGAGAGGGTTATCAAGTCTTTAAAAGGACTTCAGTGTCTGAAGAGAAGCCAAAGCATGGGACWAATGCTGGGGTGGTATGTCCACCATTGTCTTTGTTGTTAGATTTCCTTCCTATAAATCAGGAAGTGGTTAGTTCTGTATAAAGAGTATTAAAGCTCTGCACAGACAGGTCAGCTCAAGAGGTGAAAAAAAAACTTTCTCTAACATTTCCTTCAGTGTTTCAATCTACTACTTTGTGTGCCATGAAACGTACACTTTTCCATTTGGAGGGGGAATAGCTGCATTCCTGAGGTCTCCCCTCTTTATTACATTTTCACTTCTATTTGTCGTGGATTAACACTATTAAAGTTGAGTTGTCAAAAAGCCTTGAGAGATTCCCTTTTTCTATAGTAAAGCACATTATAAAATGAGGGATAAACCCTGATAAGGTTCCTGGATGCTGTTGTAACACGATAACAAATTTGGCCATTGGCCTTCAACGTGGGTGTTTTAGAGAGTGTGGATAAAGTGGGCTGTCTTAAAGAAAGTGCTCTCAGTTCCTAGCCTTTTCCCCATCTTATAAATTTATGGTTTACCTCTCCTTTTTGTTACTTGGAAACTTAGAGCTTTATTTTTTTTAACTACTATAGCATGAGAGTATTCCCAGTGTAATTATTTCTTGATCATAGAGCATATCTAGTATTGGAATCCTGTTCCTGTACTTGAATTCTGACTCTCTACAAAGTCCCCAGCCAAGATCCCACTGACTTTGGGAGAGCAGGAATTGCATTCCTGTGCTTGTTTTTCCTAATATCTGGATACATTCTGAGGACTTTGCAGCTGAAACTCATTGCACTGTGATCCAGAAGATACAAARGCAAGTATCCCTAGTGGTGTCTTGACATTTATGTATCAAGTTTTACTTCCTAACCAGAAAGTTATTTTTAATAACTTTTAATAACTTTCACTTTAAAAAAACCTCATTAGGATTTTTAACTCTCACATCTGGGAATACGAGTGACCTAGAATGCTGATGCGATGATTCATAGTATTTTAATTTTTGTAATGTGGGAAACTATCACATAAATTTTAAATTGTACTTTACAGCTACTGCTCCAAGTAGTATTTGATACGGCAAGAAATCTTCCCACTCTGACTTGCCAGGAGCAAGCCTAGAAGTTGAAATGAACTTCAATTAAAAGAGGGTGCAGAAGCAAGAACACACTGAAAATGCCACAGCCAAGCCATTCACTGTCTGCTCTGCCTTTGCTGCCCCTTTCAGGAGGCTGATGTGTGCAGCTTGGTGGACTCCTTCCTTATCATGTGGAAATGATTGACCTTGTRCTTTCCTGCCTTTATTGGGTATGGCTGGAGGGCAGGTCACCAAGGCTTTTGTGCTTAAGGACATGCAATATTCAGAGAAGGTGGAAGAATCTGTTTCTATGTTGCCACCTGTGGCTAACGACCAGTAAAGCAAATGACTGAGAGTTTGCTCCCCAAGATAAATAGCTCAAGACTTAAGACCTTAAGTATGTTGCAAAATATGTCCATCTTTCATAGATAAAAATCCAAGAAAACATACGTTGCCTCTTCTCCCTGCATCCCAGTTTCAGGCATATTTCTGTAAGTGACCTAATTTTCAGCAACTCTCCTCCTCCAGACCAGACATTACACGGGTTAGAAACTTCAGTCAAAGATATTGTTCTGCAGTCTTGGCTGTGAGTCCCAGCCAAGAACAAAGCACACATCCCAGATACCATCTACTCCATTCCTCAAAATGMAGCCAAATGGCCCTAGTCAGTCTCTGCTGGGCTCTCTCCATGCCTGGTCTACATGCCAGGTCCATGCTGTTCTCTCCCTCTGCATCTTGACCTCCTTTMCCAAGACCAGGGGAAACTCTTGGGTGCTGTGGGTGCAGCAGGACTGCTTGTGCCAGCCCATGGATCTGGTTTCCTTGGCACATGCTTTGGCTTTACTGTGGAATCCCCTTCATTAGAGCAGAAAAGTGTGCACATATGAAATGTGACAGCATATTGTACCCCTTCTCAGTATTACTCTAATTCAGCTCTAGCCTGGAGCTTAAATTCACCTMCACTATCAGGCTTTCATTTACCTGCATGTCCTGAGCTGTGACGCATTTGCTGGCCCTTTATTTGCCTGTGCAGCTCTACCTTTTTTATAGGAAAAAATACAAGAGAGAGCTGATGCTACAACAGCAGTCTTCAGCTAAGCCCTTACAGAATTCACAGAGCTTGGAGGCACTAATTGTCCAAGTGATCTCATTAAAGAACTAAAGATAGCTGTGTGGACTTAAATGCTGTAATTTCAAGGGAAAGAATTCAAACCCAGTGAGGCCATGCAAACATTGATGAGCAAATGAGCCTCTGATGATATTGGCTGCAGAGACTCTTAGCTGTCCTCTTCTCCAACTAATTGCTTTGTCCCAATATAGGAATATTTCATTCCCTCCTGTCAATAATTTCTRCAGCTCATAAAGCAGGGTTCTTTTGAAATACTGAAGTGATTCTGGCAAGCACCACTGGTTTTASCCTTTATTTAAAAACCATCACTTGTTTTTGGATTGCCCCATTTCTGAAGTAGAAAATATCAAATCAATCACACAGTATTGTCTRTGTTAACTTTTTGAAAATTAATACTAGCCAGGTAGACCAAACTGGGGAAACTGAAACCTACAACTCACAGTTCCAGCTCTGTACCTGCAGGTTGTTATACTTTGTACCTTGCTTCTTGTAATACTTTTTTCTTTCCTTCCCAAAAGAATGGGTGTCTCCTAAAAACCTTGATATTGACTTTTCCGTTTTCAGACAGCTCTCTTCTTACCTTCCCAAACCCCTGCAACATAATTTTCTGTGCTGTTCTGAACTCCGTACAAGTCAATTGTAATCTTCTCTAATCCATCCTCTAGTAAGGACAGAACTCATTTGCCAAATCTGTGTGTAGTTATAATCTTTGAGACTTTCAGTCATCCTACAGCAATGATTTCAAGTTTCTTCTTTCACCTTTGTGATTATTATGGCCTCATCTTTSTAGGTACTTTCCAGTCTTGTCATTCCTCTCTCTTGTTAATATGAAACCTCATAAATCACGTGTCAAGCCCTCAGTTACCATGTCCTTTTTCATTCATTCTTTRTGCTGCTATGCTTTACCGATTGTTTTGTCTCCTTATCTGCGCATTTTTAAACACGGCTAAAACCGAGACGGCCAAGGTGTCCCCAAGTTCTGCTGGCAGCAGCCGCCTGTGCGGGCCGAGGGCTCGCCCTGCTGGTGTCCATATGGAAATGCAGTCCTGGAAACATCCGCGAGCACCGGGAAAAGTAAACCAGTGCTATTTTTAACAAGGGTGTCGAAAGTGTCTGTGGCTCAGAGCTGCTGTCTGCTTCATTTCGTAGCTAAGGTAATACAGTAATACATGGATGGAAGTATCAGCTGTTGGGTAATATCTGTTTGCACTTAGATTCATGGAAAATCTGCAAACAGAAGTCCAGGAGATGGAATTCATAAAGTTTTCAAAGGGTTTGAGCGTCATGAGAAAAGAAGACTTTGCGGCATGGTTGCTGTACTTCACTGATGAGGAAAACAATGAAATTTACTGGCAGAATGTGAAAGACAGAATCGAAGCAGGAGAGGTTGGTACCCAAATGCTTTGTTTTGCTTCCTTCTTTGTACGCACAGTTTTCATTTGAATGTTGTTATCTAATGAGGTAACCAGTTTCCTAATGAATTATTGCAGCCCTTGAATTTTATACAAATAAGAGTAATGGTAATTTGCGAACTGAGAAATACAAATATCAACAATGAGAAGGCAATCATATCTAAACACTAAGCCCCACCAGATTTAATGACATTGAGTAATTTAATAATAATTTAATGTATTATTCATTATATATTGTGTGAATTTTGTGATACTCTAGAACATCAGTTTGGAAGAATTCAAGACTTTTTGCAAGTTTACAAATAACCTGGAAGATTTTTCTATTGCCATGCAGATGTTTACTGTAGCCAATCGTCCTGTTAAGCGGGGTAAGTGCTGTACACCTTTCATATGGGCTTTTTAAAGGAAAGGAATTTATTTTTATTATGGAATTAATGTAAATTAGTTATTCCAAAGTACCACAGTGACGTCCAAAAATATTATACTGCTTTGTATTTGGACTTAGTTCTATTTCATAAAAAAATAATAATATTAAGTTTCCAAAATGTTCTCATTTATAAGTTCTAGTGTGCTGTCATATGTGGATTAATCAGAGCAGACTAAAGCATAATCATAAAATGGTTTGGGTTGGAAGGAACCTTTAAAGGTCATTTTTCTAAACCCTCTGGCATAGGCAGGGAAATCTGTCACTGGATCAGGTTGCTCAAATCCCCACCCAAACAATCCCTGAACACTTTCCATGATGGGACATCCATGACTTCGYACAGTTTCTTTCTTATGTCCAGCCCAAATCTACCTTCTTTCAGTTTGAAGGCATTTTATCCTGTCCTGTCACTACAGGCCTTGGTAAAACCTCTCTCCCYCTCTCTCTTATAAGCCCCATTGATACAGTGAAAATCCACAATAAGGTCTGCCCCAAGGTATCTCTTCTGCTGAACAACCCCAGCTCTCTTGGCCTTTGTTCACTGAATAGGTGCCCTATCCCTGTGGTAGTTTCTGTGGCCCTCCTCTGGACTCCATGTGCTGGGGACCCCARATCTGGGTGCAGCACTGCAGGTGGGATCTCACCARAGCAGAGCAGAGAGAGAGAATCCCCTCCCTCACTTTCTGACCACACTGCTACAGATGCAGCCCAGGATGCAGTTGGCTTTCTGGGATGTGAGCACACATTGATGGGTTGTGTCCAATTTTTCATCCATCAATATCTCCAGGTTTTTCTCCACAGGGCTGCTCTYAGTTCAAGTTCATTCTAGATGAGGAAGAATTTACTGAAACAATACATGCTGTAGTTACAGTTTGTAATAACAAAGTCTTTTCATTATAGTGAAACTAGTTTCTGAGGAAACTAAACAGTAGAAATCTCTTATTTTGCCTATCTTGCCTTCTCCATGTACTTATGTAGTATTATGCAATTATGTCTATCACTAAGAAACAAGGTAGTAAAGTGGGGTTTAAAATAAAAATTTGTAGGAGGGGCATTGCTTCCTTCCTATATAGGAGAAATAGGAGCAATGCAGCATAAGTTTCATAAATATAAAAATGCTTTTTATTCTAATTCTGAGATTGTTACTTAGTTGTTATACTTGAAGGACAACTCTTGTAAGTTATTTCAAAATAGCAACATAAAAAGTTCCTAAGGATATGTGATGAGTTATTAACATTCATTGAAATTAATATTTGATGGGCTTGCATGAAAAAAAGGTGAGAGGTGTGAGAAGACAGAAAGAAAAATATGTATTCTTGAAAGAGAAATGTTTGGATAGGATTTGAACCAAAGAAAACTGGGGGATTTAYAACTTGTGACTTTCATTACTGCTCTGTTWATGCACTGARCCCCACTGTGATCGAAAGCAGTCAGCTGCTGTGGTAACTCACAAATGTTACATGTCTAATCCTCTCCTGAATCTGAGTTCTTTGTCTTGTCGTTTGCATGTGTGTACATGTGTGTATTCACACACATATGAACATTTCTCTAAAAATAARACAATCTTTTAATTCTTCCTTTTATTCTAGACTTCTTTTTCTTCTAACTCTTCTAACTTCATCGCAACTCATCCTCTCTCTCTCTGATAAGGTGGCCCTTCTTGGTTTGAAGATTGTTGTGCTCCACTCTTGTAGAAGATCTTTCTCCTTTTTTCATGTTCTATTCAAAAAAAACTACAGTGCCATGTCTGGGTTTGCATTCAACTTTAAGAGTTGACACTGTTAAGATCTTTTCAAAGACAAAATTATGGCTACTATAAGCATCTCAGATTTTATGTCTTTTTCCAATTGTGGTATATCCTTTTACAGAAGGATTTTCAACTTAATTTTATTTAAACCAACTGTGAAATAATCARCTACATTTGATTTATGCCGGAATTTATGCAGGAATTGTTGAAAGAGACAAATATGAAAGCTAAGTCAGGAATGCTATTGCCTCTCAAAAGCTTCAGAACTAATTGTATTTATAGTGCTTTTTATAAACAGTGCTTGTTTATGAAAGCAGAAGCATGTTAATACTGTATTTATGATTTATTACTTCATTTGGACAATTTGCTGTAATAATCTGCAATACTGCTATACTTCAGTAATCTYTAGATCATTTTTGAAATTTACTCTTCCATGATGCCTTTGAAAATGCATCCAATTCATGTGTTGCAATTGTGCTTGCTAAAATAARCCATAATCCTTTCATTCTTATGGCCTTTCACTCATATGGTCTGCTGGTTTGTGGCAACCCCACACACTTCCTCATCTTCCTTGAGTCAGAACTCCAAATTCTGTGCATCACAAGATCAGAAGTGGAGATAGTAGGTATTTCTGTAGTGCACATGGTGGTRTAAAGAGAGGAGAAAAAGAAAGCTGAAGATAGAAGTACATCTCCAGAGAGGTATGGCAGCTTTTTCTGACACGAATCCTCATTAATGCTTCAACATCATTTAAGAGGAGGTAGCCAACTTCTCTAAAAACCAGAACTACAGATACATAAAGCCATGTGCTGCAAGCACTGCATTGACCATTTGATGGTCTGTGTTTCTGCAGAGTTGCTGAGGAKATTGTTGCATGAGGTAGAGTATATCATAACATACTACACTCTGAGGAGAAGAGTTTTCTTGCAGAATGAATTGTCACGAAACTGGTTTGAGATGAATGGTAAGGTTTTTTATGAGAGCATATTGAGGCAAACACCATTCCTATTAACAGGTTTCAGCTGCTTCTAGTGAAAAKTATTACTCGTACAGTTGCTTGAGAAGTATTGCATTGCAAAAGCTTATAATAAAATTAAGTGTTACGAAAGATGAAGCAAGCTCAAGAGCACCTGAACTGAGGTCTCGTAATAGTTTACTAGTTTACACATCCCAAATTCTCTTGTTAGRATACCCACGAGACATTGTAACTTGGACACAATCGTATTATTTATGTGCTTTTCATTTGCTTTACAAGTTCAGTCACCTRTGATGTAATACTATGTCTTTATTAGCCGAGTTCAAGAGAGCAGTGAAGGTGGCAACGGGACAGGATCTGTCAGACAATGTTTTGGATACCATCTTCAAGATTTTTGATCTAGATGGAGATGACTGCCTCAGCCACAGCGAATTTCTTGGTGTCCTGAGGAACCGAATGCACCGAGGTTTGAGGGTAACAAACTGACATAATTGTTTGTAAATACCACAGATCATTGCAACTACTATGTTGTAAAAGCTTTAGAAACACGGGTAGAGATAATGAAAAAGATACATATTTTAAACTGGGTAGTCCTTCGTGCATATGAATCTCGGAGGAGTGCTGCCACTAAGAACTTATTATTACACATGTGAGCTACAGAAAAAGCARCACATTATATATTGTATTTACACARTCTGGGAATAGGAGTCTTTTTTGTGTAAATGCTAAACACACTTTAATTTTATTAACAGGTACTGCAGCAGCAAGGCATTCAAGGTTTCTGGAAGTGTGTGAAAAAAGAAAGCATTAAAGGAGCCAAAGAAGTGTGGAAGCAGACGGGGAAAAGTCCTTTTTAAAGCAGTCCATTGTTCTTTTGCTTAAGTGGTTTTTCTTTRGGGGAGTTTGTCTGTCCTGTTTACATGATAACAGAATCAAAAATACTCTTTTTTTTTTGCTTTAGTTAAAGTTTAATTAACCCAGGCTCTAATGCAATAGTTTTATAATTGTTCCAGTGCAAYCAGTTTGGTTTGCAGAACCAAATCACTTTTGACCTCCACACAGAAGTGCTCTTGTTCTAGGGAATAGTACTGTTTACTGCTCTGTGGAGTCTGACCCTGCACTATAGGAGACAGGACACACAGAATTTAGTAATGGCCCCAGGCAGGAATGTCACAGCAATATAATCTCGTGTTGAAGGAATAGACATCATCTCAGTTAGCCACTAACACAGTAGCTCTTCTTCTCCAGCAAGGGCAAAATGCACAAGGCAAAATCACTTGCCCAACACATTTCAAATGAAGTTATCCTAAATCAAAAAGGAAAATTCACACCTCATTATGGGGATCTGCTCATGGTGCTGGTTCCTGGTGCTTCCTGGTGCTTGATTCCACCAGTTCTGCATGGATGTCTGGTTTGTCTATTTTCGTGTTGTTAATATTAAACTGGAAATACATGATGATAGGCTTGATACAGGCTTTAAAAGTTGCACATYGATCAGTGAGTGTGCATTGAGTGTCTCAGATCTCTTCCACATAGTATAAATGAGAAGAAAAGGATCCTCATTCTATCCAACACAGTGGTAGCTACAATTTGACTCATGACTATTTTGGTTTAATTGTATTGCAGAAGATGAATGTGTAGCAAATKTGTTTTATCTTGCTAAAGGTTGTGACAGGGAAAGCTGAAGTATCTCAGGAATTCAAGGTTATAGTAAGAAAGCGCTGAGGTAATAGTACGTCCAATAAAAAAACAAATAGAAGTGTTTATTATTCCAARTGCAAAGTTAGACCTAAGATCTTAAACACTGAAATGAGGAACAACTCAAGATTAACATTTAGCAATTACAGATGAACATTTTTTAGTAATAACATACAGTGCATCTTTGTGTGCATATTACATGTTTTGTCTTTCTAACAATACCAGGAGCCAATAGTCACAGGTCCAGATCACTCTTCCTAGTTGGCCACAATATACAGGAGATAGACTTACCTGTAAAGCTGTCAAGGCTTTTCCTCTTTCCCAYTCTCAGTTGTCTGACTTGTCTTGGCTGGGGTGAAAGCTTAAYCCTTCAAGACAGGTTTGTGGTGACAGAGGTAACAGATTCAAAAGGTGGGCTTGGGAAATGTCTCAAGAAACATAAGCAACAAATCTCACCACTCAGTGAGGAAATAACCATCCCGTTTTTGCATGACACCAGCTGTGTTCTAATCAAAGTTGTAGATAAGCTCAACATGTGGAGCTTGGTTATCATTTCTTTGGGTTTTGTGAGAAGARGGGAAATTTCCATGATAGCCAAGACATCAGAGCAGCTGTCACTCAGAGCAGGGACAGGAGAGCATGCATCAGGAAACCATAAAGATTCCATCTAAGGAATACTGAGATTACTGAGAATGTTTGATATGTCCATAGCTGTCAGACAGATTTGTGCTGAGGACAAGTCCTACTGCCCAAGCCTTGGCTCGGTGATCTCTCCTAGGGCACACAGTGAGAGACCAGCAAAACAACTCTTCCTCCATGGCCTCAGCTTGGAGCTTTAATCTAAAGGCTTAACAAGAAAGTGCTTATATTCCTGTCGTCTGTGGACATGCACCAAGAACAAGACCATGCTTTCAGGTATGTCCTGAGACTGTCTGGAAAATCAGGCACCAGTGACCATAAAGAATCCCTTTTCCCCCAGGAAACAATCCAGATGAATGAAACGGTGTGGAAACAATCCAAATGCCTCAGCCTCCTCCCCTTAAACTGAACTCCTGCAGTGCTGTGTGGGCAGCAGGATACCAGCTGGCTGGTTTACTTTGTGTGTCTGGAAATTGTTTGTTGCTTCTGGTGGTGGGAGTAAAGGTGGGGCAGTGGGACTGGCACCASAGTACGACAGCCAGCTGCACATCACCATCACCAAATTATCAAAAAAATTACACTATGGAAAAATTTATGTCACAAAAATGTGTGCGTTCGCCCAAAGTGTGCTTTGTGCCATCTCTGGCTTTAAAGGAAGACTACCTTTTATTTGTTGTTGTTAATACTTTGGCAAATAATTTTTACTTTGGAATGGAGATTATTCCCTAACATTTTATTCTGTGCAAAGTTAATAGGTTTATGATGTTTTTTATTGCTTTTGTGGTTTCTTTTGTTTACTAATTGCTTCCTTCTTACAAGCTGTTTGGTTTTCTTTTTGAGAARTCAAATCATTTAGCTTTAATGAATTTAGAAGTTTTAATTCCTCAGTGCTCATTTTGTATCTGGGTTTGTGCAATCAGCAGTATCTGCTTTCAGGGATTTCAAGTTTTATTTTTAGTGAAAGCTTTAGTGTCAAGTTCAGAGGAAAAGCAGAGATATGCTTGGTTTTTGTAAGAATTTTTTGTCTATAGTAAAAAGAAAAAAAAAAAGATTGATTAGGAATTATAATAGAGTTATGAATATTTTTCGGAAGTTATCCTGAAAATGCAGCAAGGAAGAAACCCTGTTTTAAAGGCCAGGGATGACTTGTCCATCAGGCTTGAAGAAACAGACTTTGTGCTTAATTTGTAGTTTATTGTTATTTGTCAACTAAAATGCTTTATAAAACAGTCCTAAAATAGTGTCTCATTTTTAGTATCTTAGATTGAAAGAACTGTTTATGTGTTTAGATAAACATTGGTTTATAAAGAATTCATCATAGTTTTAGTGTTCAATGTTTTAGTTCCTTTTAGTCACTGTATGATATTTGCAGTCTGTCAGCTTTATTCAACACAAGGTTTATGCCAGCTGCCAATCTAAACATATCAATTACAWCTTGTTTTAAGATTAGGAACTCTTCCTTTGAACAGAAATATATAGAAAAACTAAATAAAATTGATTTTTTTTAAATCTACCATATTATATCTGAATGTTACATGGAATAAAGATGAACACATTGCACATTGCAGAAGCCTCAAAAATTGATATTTTGAAGCCTCAAAAGCAAGTCACGACGTACAACTTCTTYACAAAATTTTAGTTGTTGTATCCCCATAATAACACTTTCTACACTTCTTTGTCTAAGATAATGTTTAAGAACAATTTATTCTTCGTTTCCAAAGGAAGTAAAGGCAAAAATGCAGTGTGATACACCAGAAGTAACAGAAACTCATTGGTTGTTTATAGAAATAAATTCTGGKGTCTCAATTTGTACAAGCCTCTTTCTAAAAGCAAAAGTCTCTCTGGATTCAAACCCAGTTGGCAGCTTTTAACAAAATCGGTAACAATGAGGGGTGTATATTCTGCATAGCAGACAAACAAGCCAGGCTATGGATTGTAGTTTYATGTCACCACACATGTCCAGTGCATAGAACAAAAAAAAAGTCACTGCCCAACAAAGGGCGAGAATGGGAACAACCCTATTGCTTAGAGGAAATAATATAAAATTCAGGTATTTTGACCATACTTTGACTAGAGCGTAGAATTGGATCAATAAATGTACATCGAAATACAGTGTGCTTCTCATTCTGGAGTTCTCACAGGAAAAGGCAAGCATGTCTTATGCCTTCAGTCACAGCTGGTTCAAGAAATTGTTCTAACGCAAGAAAAATCTTCAGTCACTCTTAACAGAAAGTATGTGCCCAAATGATACTGTGGTCATTATTASTGAGATTCAAGTTCACCCGACAACAGCTCCTCTAATGCATTTGATCACAAGGGAAGCATGAAGGCAGACACAGATGCACACTTCTGGTGCCCAACTGGCCACAGAATCTCCTCTTACAGAATCTGAAGATGTCACCCAACAAGAAGTCAGAAGCCCTTTGCAGGACAGAAAGCTTGTGAGATTTGAGCATTTGTAATACAAATCAGCAAACTAGTGTGTGTCTTTTCACTCTCCTGCTATTTGAATGTTCCCTGTTGTTGATTAAACAATTCCTAGTTGGTTCAGTARTAAACTGTGCAACATATGTGGAGACATATTTCCCATTAGGCTGGTATTGGCTTAGTTAGTAATGTTTTCAGTTCATTAACTGGAGTGCCCTAGCACAGAGCTCTGCTTGCTATCTTCGGCAGCCCGGCTGCTGCTCCTGCTGGAGCCTGCTCAGCAGTGCACCCACCTGCATGGGCTTGGACACAACACCTCATCTCCTGAGGAGCAAAAGGCCATGGTTTTTCTCATCCATGTACCCAATGTGAGTTTAGATTGGATACTAGGAAAAAATACGTAAAGGTTGTCAAGCACTGGAACAGGCTGCCCAAGGAAGCAGTTGTGTCACCACCCCTGGAGGTGCTGAAAAGATGTGTCARTGTGGCACCTGGGGACATGGTTTAGTGGTGGTAGACATGGCAGTGCTGCATTAATGATGGAACTTGACGATCCTAGAGGTCTTTGCCAACCTAAATGATTCCATGATTCTCTTCTCCCTCTGAAGGAGGGCAAGGCAGAGGGTGGCCTGCCTTTCCAGGCTGACCGAGTGGTGGAAGTAACACAGAAGGCAACAGGCTGTGGGAGGATGGACACAACACCTTGCAGAGCACTGTTTATCACTGGGTTTATTTTGGTCATGTTTCACGCATGCCAGATTTGAAAAGCTGGGAGGAGGGCTATTCCATAGGTAATTCAGTGGAATGTGTGGGAGTTTTTCTCATTGGATTTCAGTCACGAGCTCCCTGCTCTGAAACAGCTTTGGAAGGCCTGGCCTTTCTCCATGGGCTGCAAAGGGAGATGAGCCTCTYGGCTAAACCTGTAYTTTGTGAATGCCACCTGTCTTCATYGTCCTTCAGAGCCTCTGGATAMAAGTACTTMCATTTCACCATCTTTTGTTAAAYAGATCTGCTATWTCATGCGAAGGGTGAAAACTCTTAGAGAGGGAGCTGGTTTAAAACTTACAGGTTTGGTCCCAAAGGAAGTAGATTCTGAAATCAGAATCATCCAACAAGCACTTTCCTGGAGAAAGGATGTACTACAGAGGTGTTTTACTRCAACACTGTGCCTCAGGTCCACTGCTTGAGAAGAAATTTGTTGGTTTTAACATTACCCCAAGGAGCAMCTGTAGTTTTAAATCACCCCCAGGAAAACCAATTGTTTTCATTTAAGACTTGCCAATAAAGTGTTTTAAAATTCTCTTTTCCAAGATACTGATTTTTTTTTAATTATGTGGCCTCTTACTGTGTTTTAATGAACTTTGAAATTTGTACTATTGGAATGAGCAAACATTACTGAAGATATTGTGTACATCTCCTCAATAATGTACAGGAGGTAATTCCTAGAGCAATGGCAGATGAGTCACAGGGTAGACAATTATATTCACTATTGAAAAGAAGGGATACCAAAATGTGATGCTCTGCCACTCACCTTTAGTAAAGGAGACTAATTAAATGGTAAGTCCTAAAGTTAAAAGAAACAATGCTACTAGAAGAGACAAAATGCTGTTAGAATAAATGAAAAGTTTAGGAAATGTGAATACCACTCAACAAAAGGATGCTTGGTAAGCAAGGAATAAATCAATATGGCTGAAATTAGTTATTTTTAAATGCTGTTTGACCAAAAATGAGACTTCACAATTTATAAATTTGATCCAATGTGAACAAGGGCAACTAATCACTTGTAGTTGGTGTGTACAAGATTACATGATCTGTACCGGAATGTGAAGAGCAMATACTTAACACAATCTCGCTTGGTTTTATGTGTACATCAGAAACATGAGACCTCAAAAAAAATCATTTCTCTGTCATATTACAAGGAATAAATGAGACAAATTATCATTTCTGCATCAGTCTCCATCTAAGAGGTTGTGTTGCTTCTGCTTTGCATGTTCCTGAAATTTAAAATGCRCTACTTTGAGAGGGAAAAAATACAGAAGCAAAATGGAGATTAAATAGTTGTAGATTGTAAGGTCTAGATAGTGGAGAGAAGAATTCTGAGTAACTCAAGTGTTGCAGTGTCTTGTTCTACAACCAGCAAATATCAGGAAGACTGCCCTAGACTCTAACTGGTGCTGAGGCTGCCAAGGGAAATGTTTCACTTCTCTTACACATTTTTAATGTGACTAAAGCATGTGGGCAGGCAGAAATTGAGGTGTCGTGTGGAAATGGACAGAGAATGCCCTTTTTTTTTTTTTCCAATATTCAAGAGTCATGGGCTCTAGTGAAAGAGTGAAATGTGATGAGCAGCTCTTCCCACAATATGGCATTCTGAGTTGCTCYTCAGCTTCCCAGAGTCTGCTCCAAGTATCATCAGTTGTTCCTCCCCGCAAATGAGGCAGCAAAGTTTGCACAAGCTGCCCTGTGGCGGTTTGAAGCCAAGCAGGCACTGAGTGATTTTCAGCAGGGCTTCCTTCCATCCTGCTTGGCTTCTATTCAAGAAGTGGTTTCTTCTTAAGAGGCCCTTGTAGAGACGTCCGAGGTGTCTTTCAGAAGTGGAATAGGATAGTTCCTGCCAGGTGTGCCAAGGGGCTTCTAGTGCAGTGCAACTCAGTGGGGGCCACTGTCTGGGGATAAATAGTTCCCTCTCTGCCACCTCACAACCTTGGTATTGTCCTTGTTTAATGCAGTTTCACTTCAGTTCCTGTCACTGTGGGAACATTCCACGGAAATATTGCTGGGTAATACCTGGTCAAAAAGAGTTTGTCCTGCCCTAGGTTTATGCTGCTGCCACTGGCTTTCATCCTATCCAAGGTATCTGTCAGACCCAGGACTGAAACACTGGCCATGTCACAGCTTCCAGCTTTGCCAGCATCAGACTCCGTCCAAACCACGCATGGTGGCAGCTCAGTATAGACATGCTAGAAGGGGAAAATGTCAACATACACAGAGGTGTGATATATCCACTGATACCCCTGTGGTGAAACAAGTCAGCATCAGCAAGCAAGACTGGGATAGGGAGCATCGTGTTGGATCCCATCACATCTTTGCTAGCATAGTGAACTGTTTGTTAGCTAAGCCTATTTTTATTCATGGCTGTGCTCCTTAATCTTCATGTTAGGAATTGTTYTTACTGTGAAGGGTCATGGGTTTTTGTCAGGAAAGCTGGTGGAAGCATGGCCAAGAGGAGGGTCAGTGTACAGCTGCACATTTGGTAAAAGTTGTTTGTAGCTTTGCTTCCCAGGTCCAGATCCCTTCYCTTTAGATTCCAGGCTTGAGAATACACCATATATTCACTAAATACTCTGTTAAGAAACTAACACAGCAATTAAAAGCACATACAACTATCAAAGTAAGGCAAAATCAGGTACTTCTAAAGGCATTATTAATAAATACTATTTTGACACCASCCATTTAAATCCTTTCCCATTGTGTTGAGGCTAAGTGTTAACAGTCCCATGAGATCTTGAGGTAAAGCACATGCCAGCAGCTGTGGCATATTTTGGTACCCTGAAGAAACAGAATCATGGAATCATTAAGGTTGGAAAAGATCTTTAAGTTCATCAAGTCCAATTGCTAACCCAGCACTGCCATCTTCACTACTCAAGCATGTCGCCAAGTACCACAATTTATGAAGGTTAGAGGAACTGGAACACTTCAACTACATCTCTGATGTGCTAACCAGCACATCAGACCACAACTATCCTAGTCCTAGACTAAAATCCAAACTGCTCCATCCTTGTCAGTACTTCTCAAGAGTGACTAGACCCYGTAACMTGCTGCMKGTGTACCCAGTCACTCCTCCCTTGMCTTAYAGCTCTCTGTTAGGAACAGGGCAGACCAAGCTCTTATACCAGCCCTCTCCCTCTCCTGCAATCCCTTTCTTTTGCATTTTACAGCCCTTGCATTATGGCATACAAACATCCTGTTACCATACACAGCATACACAAGCATGCCCATGCACAAGGTGACCCCAGACTGATCTTCATCTTTCCATGGTCCCTGGGCATATCTCTGTGCTCCATACTTTGTACATCAGGGCCAGAGATTGCTGCTTCATTCCTCTGCTCTGATACCCAGTTGAATAYACATACACACACATTCCCACACAGGGGCTGCATCTTGGACATTTAGCCAGGGTGTCCCCTCCCTGTTAGCTGTTCATAGATCAGAGGATCACAGAATGGTTTGGGTTGGAAGGGACCTTAAAGATCATTTAATTTCAACCCCTCTGCCATGGGCAGGGACTTCCACTGGATCAGATCATGGCCCCATCCAGTCTGGCCTTGAACACTTCCAGGAATGGGACTGTAAAACGTTCACAGGCTTCTGGGTTCCCAGTCACTCATCTTAGTATTGGTTATGTCATCTCACCAACACGTGAGGATGAGAGGAAATGGCTTTAAGTTGCATCAGGGAAGGTTCAGATTAGGTATTTGAACAATTTTTTTTTCCACTCAAAGAGTAGCCAGGCATTGAAATAAATTGCGTAGGGAGGTGGTGAAGTCACTGGAACTGTTCCAGGGGAGTCTGGATGTGGCACTTGGGGATATGGTTTGGGGATGATTATGGTGGTGCTGTGTTGACAGTTGTTATGTTCAACATCTTTTCCAATGTTGATGATTCTATGATTCTGTGAATAGGCAAGGCCGTAGCAAC
>NW_026623325.1:1632849-1641261 GCF_030028575.1 Malurus melanocephalus | reverse complement strand
GTTTCCCTCGGGGCGGGGCAGCCCCTCCCACAGCCGCCAGGTGGCGCCGGAGCGCCGCGGGAGCCACTCGAGGCCGGGGCCGCGCTCCCGGCGGGAGCATTCTCGGGTTCGGCAGGGAAATGGGGATTTTTGTCATGGCACGGCCCGTTCCGAGCCCGGGATCCCACCGACAATGCCAGAGTAAGGCCTGAGATTTCAGGCGCTCCMGAGGCTGAGCCCCACACGGCAGTACCCCCGGAGGTGCCCGCCCGGTGTCGCGGTGTGACCGCAGCTGTCAGACTCTCAGCGCCGTTCAGGGAACGGCCGATCAAACAAACAGCAGTAAGTTATTTATAAATTCCCTTTGCCGCACCCACCGGGCTGTTTGGGCTCTGTAAGTGCTCGGCGAGCAGGGGGAGGCTGCAGCCCGGCAGCGCCCGGGTACGACGCAGGTTCGACTGCCCGGACCCATCCCACGGCCTTGCTGCCACACCGACCCGCCCGGCCGGGGCCGCGGAAAAGAGAGAGCAAAGAGGCTTRAGATGAGTTTTTATGGTTGAGGAGAATCCCGCCCCGAGACGGCCGCGCCGGTGCGAACAGGGGGAGGGAGGCGGGGGGCGGCGGGTCCCCGAGTGCCCGAGTTGCATGGGGGAAGGATGCGCCGRGAAGAGTGCGGCCACCAGGTCGAGGGAGCGGATCCTCTCCCACTGCTCAACCGCACTGAGGCACAGCTGGTGTGATGTGTCCAGTGCTGGGCTCCTCAGTACAAGAGAGACAAGTTGCTACTGGAGAGGGTCCAGTGGCAGACCACGAGTATGATTAAGGGTCTGGAGTATCTCTCTTATGAAGAGAGACTGCGGGAGCTGGGCCTTTTTAGTCTAGAGAAGAGAAGATTTGTGTGGGGGTCTCATCAATGCATACAAATATMTCCAAGGCGGGAGCCAAAGGAATGATGCCAGGTGCTTTTCGGTGGTGCTCAATGACAGGACAAGGGGCAGTGGCCATAAATTAAAACACAGAAAGAAACCTGAGAGGAAGAACGTCTTTCCTTGGAGGATGGCGGAGCACTGGAACAGGCTGCCTAGGAGTCTCCCTCTCTGGGAGACACTCCAAACCCACCCGGACGCGTTCCTGTGTCACCTGCTCTAGGTGACCCTGCTCTGGTAAAGGGAGGGTTGGGCCGGATGATCTCCGGAGGTCCCTTCCAACCCTAACTAATCTGTGATCCAGTGAAGCGCTCCGGCACCCCGAGAAGGAGGCGGTGGCGGCCGCTGGGGCCGCCCCTCTCCCGCCCACTGCGGCCCGCCCAGGGCCCGCCCGGGGCCGGCTCCGCAGCGGCGGCCGGAGCTGCAGCCGCCGCCCGCCCGTCGCAGCGACGGCGCTGCCGCGGTGCCCGGCCGGGAAGATGGCGCCGTCCCACGTCCTCAAGTGCTGCCAGAAGGTGCTGGCCTGGGTGCCCGTGGCCTTCATCGCCCTGGTCGTGGCCTGGTCCTACTACGCCTACGTGGTGGAGCTGTGTGTGTGTGAGTGCACCGGGAGGGTCGCGGGCGCCGGGAGCTGCCGGCCGGGCGGGCAGGACCCTCCGCCGGCCGCCTCCTCCCCTGCGCCCCGGAGCACTCGCTTCTCCCTGCGTCTGCCCCAGGCTTTCGCTCAGGCGGCGGCAGGAGACTCTGCCTCAGGCGCTCCCTCCTTCCCTCCGGACCGGGTTTACCTGTTGTCCTCCCGTGCTCAGGCGCCTCATGGCGGCGGGGTCCCGGCCCGGAGCCGCCTTGGGGGACGCGGGGAGCGGGTTCGGGGGAGAGGAGGAGGCCCAGGCGGGGGGTCCGGGGTGCTTGATCTGGGGACAGGGACTTCTCGAGGGCACAGCCCCTCGTGTCTTCCCGGAAGGAGTTTCCTCTCTATTTTGCTGTTGTTCATCTATCTGATGTATCAAATAACTCCTAATGGGTGTGTAGGGAGGTCCCCTTCCTCTTTTTAATTAAGCAGCCCGGTGCCATTGAAGCATTGTGAGGCTGGAAACATCCAATTTAAGCGGGCTGGGAAAAGGATTTAGGGCTTACAGGGTTTTGTCAGGCCGTGTCCAGGCTTTCTGGACGAGGGCTYGTCTTTATATAAATCTGACTTGCAGCCGATGTCGGTCAGGGTGATATTTACCCTTGACTGTTTTCAGGAGAAAACTTCAGTTCAGGAGCATGTTGGCTTTCTCTGGGCAGGGGGAACTGTGATGTGCAGTATTCATCAGACTTGCAGAAACTTGGTAGGCGCATAGGAAAACTAAGGAACGGATTACTGAGCATTTGGCATGTTTAAGTAAGGAAGCTGAAATTAAGAACCTCAAGAGTGCAAACGACTATTTTAAGCTACATATAGGTTTGCCTCGTATCTGTAGGTCCTGGTACTACTTGTTATTTGTGCAAACTACATGTCTTGAGTCTAGCTAGGGATACCTAGCTAGAAGAAAATGGTTTGCATGTGCTTTATATCTGGGTAAACTGGTAAAGACAGCCTTCCATTAGAAATAATCAGGTTTGAGGGGTTTTGGTTTTTTTTTTTTTTTCTGTTATGACTTAGTATTTTGGATAACTCTTCTGTATGCTGATGTCATTTCACAGCCTTTTGTGTTTAGAGATCTGGACCAGAACATGAACCACTGGCAAAAATGTCACTTGAACTTTAAATAGGGAGACATAGCTGTAAAATAATGCTTGTTGAGGTACTGTGTGAAATGTTGCCATGAGGTAGTTGCAAACATGGCATTGTATCCAAATTTGCCACATTACTATTGTTCAGTTGTCTGTGTGAATAAATAGGTTGTCTGGGAAATCATGCTTAAAACTGTAAACATTTGGAAACAAGTTTGAGTCAGTCTACTGGAGGTCTGGRGCATGGGTAGCTGTAACAGTAGTCCTGAAAGCGGCTGTGTGAGCTTATAGACTCACATTGTACAGGTTTTCTGTACCCAGTAYAGTTTAATTAGTATGACAAAAGGAAACAGCCTTAAGCTCTGAGTCCCACCCAGCCTTGTGTCTTGATCACAGAGTGGGTCAGGACTGGGTGCCAGTGAATGATTTCTCTATCAGACACAGAAGAGTTGCAAAGAGCCCTTCTGAATTCATTAGGGTTTTGTTTGTGTGAAATTTATTGAGTGGGCTGGCTCCTGTCGATGTGAGAATTATTGCATCTCTGAGTCTGGTTTCTAGAAGACTGGCGCTTTTTGCTCACAAATCAGCTCTGCACATACAGGCTATTAAAAAAAAAAGTCATTTAAAAACAAATTACTTACTGACTTCTGCTGCTGTCTCTGAATTTTTCAGTTGTTACTTGTCTAAATTATGCTTGATGACCAAGGTTTTTATTTGTCTGTGGGCTTTTTCTCTTGTGAGTTTGGGGTTTTTCATTGTATGTTTATTTTTAATCTGTTGAATTTTGTTTATACGCTTGAGAAAAAGTCATCTCACCAAGGGAGAGGAAAGGGATTTCGTATTTGGATCTTTTTGCACTGTGGGTTTTTTTCCTTTGCATGTTTTTACTCTGAAGTTGAGTTCAAACCAGGATAGAGAGGATTTATACCAAAATACAGGATTTTCTGTTTGTCTTGGCAGGTATGGTTTTTTCCTCCTGATGTTCCCTATTTGTTTTGGGAACTACTGCACTATGTAGTATGAGAAAGAAGAGCAAGGATGTACCTCCAGCACACAGTTAATGAATAAGGCACCACTGGCCTTTGCAGATGTTCACATGGGCCAGGTGCAAAAGCAGAACTTATGGCTTTGGTAAGACACTGAGGTGTGCCTTGTAAGGGAAAGAGAGATAGAGGAAGGGAAGCTTTAGAAAAGAGGAGACACAATAAAAAAATTTGAATAAATGCTGGGTACAAGAGGAATTGAAACCCCACAGACACCAGTGTTTTTTCAAAGGTTGTTCTTAAAAATTTGATAACTGTTAAGATGTGATACTAACAAGGAAACAGGAAGAGAGAAAGCCTTTATTTCCCCACTTATTACATCTTCCTGGTTTTTTATCCTTTTGTAGTCCTTGGTCGTTAAAGGTTAGACATGTATTCAGTTGGTAGATGAAGTGGGAAGCCAAGCTTAGTGTAGTATCATAAAATATTTCTAATAAAGCAGAAAATTGTAACATTGGGGCTGCTTCTTTCCTCACATCATTCTTTCAGTTTTGCTTCTCTGTGCTGCTTGCCCCACCCTCCTCTGATGGGGTGCTGACATTGCTCAATGTCTGCTGGAGTCTGTTGGACTCAGGCTTACTCTGTAATTCACTGCTAGTGTGTATTTACTGGGTTATGCCTCTTCTGTAACTCTAAATTATATTACATACTGGCTGTGAACGCTGAGGAGGACTGATGTGGGTAAGATGAAAGGAGTCTTATGAGCTTATCTATTGTTTTTCTCCCATGGGAACGGCTGGCATCGTGGTATCTCTCTGAAGATGTTCAACATTGGTTTGTTTAGACCACTATTGCTGTGTAGTAAATTAGCTATCAAGCTAATTAGAAAGGTGAAAACAGCCAAATATCTGTATATAGAGGGGGCGACAGTAGAGTGTAAAAATTCAGTGAACATATGTAACCAAAGGAACTGCAAAAGACTCAAGGCAACATCGTTTAGAGGGCATTTTTAAGTGCTTTGAAGTAGAAAAATCTGAATGAGCACTTTCTTACTATCTTATTTCTTCTTTTCACACATAACTTGCCTAGAGCTCTGTTTGCAAGAGAAAACACCTAGTGATACATAAAGGACGTTCTAAAATAGCTTTTTGTTCATTTAAAACCATTTCATGTGTTCCTTCTTGTTATCAAAACATGTTTTGCTTTTAACATTGCTTTTGTAAACAATGGCTATATTATGCTGTTGCTGAATTGGACTGATTGTGCTTGCTTACCACATCCCTCAGATGCTCKGAAAGAGTGAAGCGCTTCTCTTGTGATTCGCTTTCATTTGTAGCTGACTTGTACCTTACTGTCTRTCCCTAACATTTTTGTAGGTGATGGGCTGTAATACAGGCTGGTTAGAGGTGGTCAGAAGACACTGTTTYCGCACACATAGTCGGATTTGGTGGGTGAAGCCAGCTTGTTTCTTACAGGCAGTMCTTTTGCTGAAACCTTAGCAGACTCTGGTAGTGCAGTCTTGCACTGAGAAAAAGAGGAGGAAGTTAACTTTGACTGAGTTGTCTGCAGCTCTGAACTAAAGTGTWGTGGCTGGTGTTATTAAAAAGAAAAAGCCAACTAAAAATCCTGATCACACTAGCTTTTTACTTCTATAATGAAAACTGTAATCTCCAAAAATCACGGTCCTGACTCTTCTCCTGGGCCAAGAGTTTTAAGGATAATGACTTGTTTTACATATTTAGTGGGCTTGTGAATGTATGAGTATTTTCATGCCTCAGGCTCTGCAAAGTATGGAAAACTGATTTTTGAAAACTATGGGAGGTATTCTTTTCATAGCATCTAGCATCTAGTTGCAAAAGGTTTGCTTTTTTTTGATACAGTGTAATGTCTAGGGTGTCTAAAATCCTGGCAAACAAAGCAGTCTGTAATTTAGAATGCATAACTTCAYGTTAATAGTACAAATTATATTCCTTGCTGTTCCAGGAGCTTGCAATGTCTCGTTAGTAGGGAGCTAGCTCTGATTTTCCCAAAGCACAGCTCTTATGAGAAGCACATGGTGATATGTTGTAACTCTCCTATCTGAAGAGTCTGTTGCATAAACARAGAGAAGGTAATTCCATCTGCCTCCTCCAGAAGAAATCTCTGCTGAAAATGCTAATGTAGTATCTATCAGGCAATGGCAGGCTGATACCAACAGCAGTGTGTCAGTAACTTCTGATTTCAGACTACAGGAAAAGCTGAAGTGTCAGCACTGAGGTACAACATTTGCATGTTAAACACGCCAAAAGCATTCCTATAGGAAAAGAGAGTTACCTTTCAAGATAAGGAAAGCATATTAAACAGGTTAGATCATTAGTTACAGTTAACTATGTTTACGTGCCTCTCATGAATTTAAAAATACAGAAATTGAATTACTCTGCATGCACTTTATTTTGCTGTAATCTCTCAGTATAAGCATGCATATTATCATCTTAAATGAGAACCTTTTCTGTTATTATAAATAATTAGAATTCCTGTTGATGTGCTCAGACTGGATACAAGTTATTGGATACAAGTGCTAAGTTTGAGGAGAAAGCTTATCTTTTATTGTGCTGTATTGGGCATGCTAGTTTATAGGGACAGGTGGGCATGTTCCTTTTATATGAAAATGAAATCTGCTCTCTTGGCAGTACTCTACTGAAAAAATTGTTCCAAGTGCAGCAGAAGTAGTCAGCCTGGTTTCTTGAGTTGTCTTGTGTCTGCTCTTTCTTCTGTCATCAGAGGGGTTCCATCCCTCTTCTCCCTCCCAGTCCTCTGTCTGCAGTGCCCACCCCAGCCCCTGCATCTGCTAAACCATTCCTGACAGCTCTGCAGTCGCTGGCATCTTTCCTTGATCCCTAACTATCATTTGGTCAAAAAGAAGTGTGGTGCAGTGGCCAGTCTGGCGTTGCTTAGCTTGCCCAGGGGACTAGGCAGAAAATGAGCACCTGAGCTCAGAGCAGCTCTTTGTYAGGAGGGAGTGTGAGCTTGTCTCTKATACCATCCWGCAGCTTTGATGAAACTTAGTGGCGCAGACTTGGGTGAGAACTCCACTGAGCCTCAACACTTGTCTGAAACTGATGCATGGAACAGGGGAGAGAAGGGGCTTAGGGAAAGCAAGGAGCTGAGTAAGTGTCTGAGCCAAAGCAGGAACTCTTCCTGTGGTTTTGCTTTCTTGTAGATCGAGTCACTCGTTCCTGCAGTGCTTCCTGATTGTCTTTTAGATGTGGACYATAAAGCTTTTCTTCTTGCTTTGGAAGTGCTTGGATAGTATTAGTCTTATGAAATTATGGACAATAACTTCTCAATTTTTTTCTCTGCTARCAGCAGGAGGAGATTTCTATATGCCTCTAGAGTTAGAACAGTGTTCTAAATGTCACTTGGATTTTTTAATCAGGGGGTTTATGTTACTTAATCACTTATGAGTCTCTGTTTTCCTACAAGATGCTGTGGATAAAAGGGCCAGAATTTCAAGYGTGTATTTTCAATAGACATTATTTTGAGGTCATTGACTCTCTGCATACAGTAAACTTCAGGTTCTTTTGTCTGTTGAAATTTCAATAATTAAAAATTTGTACTCTACCAGCTCATATTTTTATGAGWTAATGTAGATATGCTTTTCATAATCAAAGAACTTACAGTGTTAAAAGATGGGCATCAGAGCTGAGTTCTCATATACCTGTGATAGTTGAAATACTTGGATGGCACTGGACCTGCTTTTACCTTTGGAACTTGAGAGTGGGATGGAAAATGGGAGTAACATGAATTCCAATTGCCCAAAATTGTACCTGTAAATGCTGCGAGTTTGTGCCATTCATTTTTCATCCATTCAGTGYATCACTTTGTTCAACAGTGTCCTATTACTGTAAGAGTTTATGCTGGTTTAACATGTACTTTCCTTCCAAGTGTTGCAAACTGTAGGCTCTTGAAACCGCGTTAATCGAGTTTTGATCTCAGTCAATAACTTCTTCCAGGTGGTGCATAATCTTCCTGTAATAGGATGAGAATCCATTATTCTTTCATTAGAATGTATGAAATTTAGAAGAAACATTTGGGAAGTAAGCACAGACCACTTTTATTGTGTAAGCTGAATCTCCACCAAGGTGTGAATTAGATATAAAAGGGATAATGAGATTGTAACAAATTCATTTGTTCTTTTAACCWCTTCCCCAATATTACCTCCTTCTGCCATCACTAAACTGTTTTCTGTGGGATGCACTCAACTTCCTCTCTTCCTCTCCTGCATCAAGAAACAAACAGGCCAGATTTTTTTCTACTCTTCTGCTTTCTCTCCTCCCCACATTCTTCAGTGGTCTAATCTTTGATTGTCTTCTCTTATCTGTGCTAAAGTCAAGCTCCCCCTCTGCAGCATTTCAAGTTTCTGCTTTTCCTTTTTTTCCAAAAGACCAAATGGCTCATCCATTCCTTTTTCATCTTTTCTTTTGACTCTAAAAATCGTCTTGGGAGATTGTCAAAGACAAATGCATCACAAGAGCAGCATGGTTTGCCTTTGCAGCTTSTGCAACAGTCTCTGCTGTAGATGGTGCAGCGCTGCCTTAAATGTGAAGCATAGAACCATTTTAATCATATGATCTACACAGAGATCGTGTGAGGGTTTCAAAGGAGCGGATTTTTTTTGTGGTGTTTCACTTGTACATCTTGATTTGTGTTTGTCTCCAGTGTCAGGGATTTTTGTGCGTCTCTCATGAAGTGCTAAGTACAGAGATAGCTGTATTGAATTGGGGGTTTTATTGTTGGTTTTTTTTTTTGGTTTTTTTTTAACATTTTGT
>NW_026623325.1:1533549-1632804 GCF_030028575.1 Malurus melanocephalus | reverse complement strand
CCAGTGCAGAGAGAATGAAACCAAGTTTAGATTAAAGTAACCTTGAGAGGARCAGACATTATTTGTTTGAAGAGACCTAAACAGATAGTTACTGTATAAGCTGGTTTGCAATTATGTATGGTAGAATTAAAACTTGGGTTAAGTGGCTCATCTACTGCCTTGTCTTGGGTGTGAATGCAGAAAACCTGTTATTGTACYATTCTTCATGACAAGTAGTCATTGCTTTCAGCTTTGGAAGTTTGGATTAAAAAGAGAGAGAAAGGAAGTGTATTTCCACAGTGCTGGATTAAAGGTTTTCACATCTGTTCATTTGTGACATGCAGATTTACCCTGAACATTGCAAAGCAGCCCAAAACTTGGAGGAGTTTGGTTTCTGTTGTTGTGAAAAAATCTTGTGTGACTAACACTCWAGTGGGTTTTTTTATACTATCTGAAATGGATGCAAGGTATGCATTGGATTTTTCTGGGAATGTTTTGTGTGTGTGTATATATTTTCATCTGTTTAATTCTTAAGTTTCATGTTGGAATGGGTAAGTAATTGTATTTTTCAAAAGCTTGACTTCAGCTTAGTAATTGCATACAGAGATTTTATGGCTGTATTCCATGGTAGATACCTGCTGAGATAAAGCTAAAGCAGCAAGTGGTGCTGAATAGGCTTGAAGTTTTTTAGTATTTCATAATTTAGACAAATTATAAATTTTGACAATGGAAAGCTTAAAGACCATTGAGTACTAGATTCAGTTATTTTYTTTTCTCTTTGGCATGTCTTTTTTCTGTTAGCATCCTCAAACTTGTAGATATCCTATGTTTCTCACTACTTCCCACACTTGCAGAACCACTTGGGAAACCCTATTGCCAAGGTGAGAGTGGAAATGAGAAAATGTTTGTGGGCAGAAACAATGGGCTGGGAGAGCTTTTAGGCTCATGCAGGGCCTCAGAAGATGCACTTCCGTGCCTCAGCTACCTGGGTTTATGATAGTCTGCTGCCATGTGACAGTGCTTTTCTCTTGCTGCCCKGCTTCCCTGGAGGCTTTAGGCAAAMGGMTGCACCCCCTGGKCCCATCCCAACTGATGTTTCTGTGTAGCCTCTCAGGAGAGAACAGGTTTAAGGGTCTGGGCCAGCTCACACTTAGTTGTAGGTATTTAATCACCCTCCCTATCGAACTTCCTACAAGTCSCTGTGGTTGCTGACTTTTGTGTTAAGCCAACAGCAGTCATTTTTTTCTGTGACTTCACAAGCATTAGTTCCCACCAGAGTGCCCCACTCAAGTACTTCACCKGCAACCATGGATATTCTTGCAACTGTGTCACAKTCTGTGATAGCTCAGGAAGATGACMGAAGAAGTTAACGCTCTTAGTTGATGTCATGCATGCAACAAGCCCTGCTTGTTTCATGTTAGACAGTGTGGCAGCCCTGTTGTGTTACATCCACTGCTTTGTCCTGAGAGCCCTAATGCATCTCTAAGGGGCAGTAGGCAGAACTGTTTCTCTCTTGGCACACACTACATTAGGATTTATAGTATTTCAGCTGACCTTCTTAGAGTCCTGAGTTAATGCTTTCCAAGAGTATGTGGTGAACTGTCAGCAGGCAGATGAGCTCTGAGGATTTTTTTGTTTATTTGCTGGAAGCAATAGTTACTGAACGAGAGCTCTGTGGATGATAGGCTCTGCTCTTTGATATGCTTGCCTTTCCATTAACTCTGGAATACTATCTAAGATTTAGTCTACATTTTCTGAAGTATCCAAAACATCCCTTTGCAGTGGCTCGTAGAGTCTTTGTGCTGTCACTTTTTCATATTCCTAAGTAGTCTGGTACTTAAATGAGACGTGGTGCAACAAAATGGTCCTTCTGACCTTGTCCTCTATCCAAAACTTTCTGTCCTTTTATCACCAGTGGGTTTTTTTTTCCCTCTGCAGCTCCTGGATCTTCTTTTCCTGGGGAGTTGATGTTATTTCTTCCTTTTTGCAAAGAAACTAGAAGATGTAGATTTAGCTACAGTCAAATTTTGTCTCAAGATGTGTCAGTCCAAGTAAGGTTTAATGTAAGACATTTTGTTTTACAAAAAGAGCAAACAGCAAAACCTYCATCATCAAAAGATGGCAGCATTTGTTATCAACTAACTTGATAAACCATATATGGACATTTTCCTTAAATCATCATGAGATGTCCTTAAACCTGTATTTGTTCCATAAATGCTTTAATAGTAAAAACAATAAAATGCTCAATATTTATTAGTACTTACAAATCTAGCATGTTGAAGACAGGAGTTGCCTATTGCTAAACTSTTCCACAATTAATATGCTTGTTTTAAATGACATGTTTTTCAATACAAAACTGTATTAAAAGGGCTGTGTTGAGGAGCTTGGTTTATGAATACCTTGATAGGACTTCATGTAAATTACATTACTGGCTGCTTGGTTGTCGATGTGCTGCTGACTGCAAATTAGCTCTCATCATAGGTAGTTCCATATTTAACCTCAGGTGGCAAATACCAATCAAAGCTGACCAGYGTTGCAAATTTAAAACTTCATTTAGGGAATCCAGTTGCATAATGCATGACAGGAGTTCAGCTTGCTGGGCAGTTTGGTTTCTTCCATTGCTCAATGAAGTTGGTGACAGCAAAATCCTCCTCTCAGAAAACAGAGTGCCTAATRCTTTGTAAGGAGATTTACAAGGAGATTTTTATCCGCAGAGTTTTTCAAGGAGATTTTATCCTCACATTTGGGGAAACACTTGTTGCAAGCCGGGCTAGTAAGTAAGCAAGGGAAACAACTGATTTTGGMAGAGTCTGAAGCCAAACATGAAGAAGGTGCCTGATTAACAAAGCAGGTCCCTCCTGGCTGCTGGCCATTCTCACTGCTGGGTGATGTTTCCGGTCTGCAGGTCACAGCAGCTGTGTCTGCAATTTTTGTTGTCCATGAACTGGCACCTCTGCTCTCCTGCCATTATACTTCATAGCTGTGTGGAATGGATAGATAAGGACTGTTGCTTATTTTCATCTGTCTGGCGTAGAAGTAAATGRATTTACTAGTAATGACCTGAGTCATAAGACATTCAGCTTTGAATGGTCTTTATATTCAAGGCAGGTATTGATTGGCAGACACAAACTGCAAATTAGTGTTCACCTTATCAAAAAGAATTGGTAAATTGTTAATTGTTACCAATGTAACAATTGGTAATTGTTAATTAGTGTTCACCTTATCAAAAAGAATTGGTCAATTGTTAATTGAAAAATACTGTTATGAAAATGTATGTTGGTTGGGTGGGATTTTTGCTTGCTTTGRTTTTTATTTTAAATATACTGACAGTTTCTGGTATTACCTGCAGAAATTCTGATCTTGTGCAGGGTGTGTAAGACAGCTCTGTACCACATAATGATACTGGCAGTCTGTCAACACCAGCTGATTATTCTGTTTGTCACTCATATCTCTTGCAAGTGTCCTAGTAGTRTCAACTTCAGAACTACTGGAGTTATTCCTAACACAAAATGCATTTGCACACATGCAGATACTTGAGTGTAGTACTATGAGCTTAATCTGGCCAACCTGAGGATAAATACCCCTTCTTCAAATGTAAGTGTAATTARTTAGAGGGGTGGACATTAGCTAGCTCCACTCACATGCTTCTGAGTTTCCATTCCCCTTTCTCTGAATTCTGTTTCTTTCTGTTCCCTGAAGTGCCAGAGAGAGCACAGCTCACTGACTGATGCAAGTAAGAGCTCTCTTTGTTTTTTGAGAAGAAACCAGGCTTTCTTTTGGCTCTGTCTGATAGCTTAAAGACAATATTGGAAACAATTTATGCACAGCACTTCCATGCTACTGAACAATAGAGCTGTTACTGTTACGATAAAGCAGAATTTTTTGTAAAGAACTGAATGAAGCTAGTCTAGTAATATAAGTAACTAGCTAAGGAAAGTCTGTAAAAGTAATGCTAGGGTTTAAAATCCATCAAAATGCAAATAGAATGAGCAGTGTCAATGGTGATTAAGTAGGTGAAGAAAATAAAGTTATATTAGGGGGGTTTTGAGCAATTATGGTAAATTGAAAGTGAGTAGTGCTTCTTGGGGAATAGGGCTTTTCAGGGACAACAAACCTGATACATCGCTGGACCTGAATGCTAACTTAATATGCAGGAAAACCCTTTAGGTATTTAGGCTGATACATGTCTTGATAGTTGGTGCTTAATCAAGTGTGGGACTAAGGTTATGACCTGACAACCCTTCCTCTTGCATGCTGACCAGGGGAAACTCTTGATTTTGAAGTCTTTTAAAAAGTGCAGGCACCCCTGCTGAGAAGACCACTAGGAGACCTTTGGTATAAGTATTTCAAGAATATAAGTATTTCAAGAATACTTTATAGATGCAGAGGCAAGGAGCTGTCTGTAGGATTTTGTGGGTTCCAGAAGTCAGCTGCCTTTGTACCTATGTTTTTGAACTGTGAGAGTGCTAGCACGGAATTTACTGTTCCCATAATACACGGCAGAAATCTTTTTAGTTGTCATAGCTAAATTCATTGCTAAATGTAACTCAGTACCCAAGAAGTATCTTGCATTGCTTATGCTAATTTCTGCTGTAGACTGTTGGTATTTATGCATGTACTCTCTGCATTGAGGCTGAAAAGACCTTGGCTGAATAAAAAGCTGCTTTATTATTGTGATAAGAAAATATTTTCTGGGCAACAAGCCTCTGGCTGCTCTAAATTACTTGTTCTAGTGCAAGAATCAKGTTCATATTGTTTAAACCATAAAACAAATCATAACGATAGCTGGTAACAAATAACAGAAACATTTTGCAGTGCAGCTTGAACTGCCTTATTTGAAATACTAATTCATTTTACCAGTCCCTGTGATAATGCTTCTTTGAATCCTGTAGCAATGGGCATGGTGATCATGGGCATGGAAAATGTGGTGTTCATAAAGCACAGAGCWTCCCCCTTTGTACCAGAGTGTTCTCTTCCCTGGCTACATTTTCTTCCTCCTTTCTCCTCCCACCCCAGATTTCTCACAGAGACACACTACCTGCAATGCCTTTGAAGGCGTCATCTTGTGATCACTTGAAGTCACAAGGCAGCTCTCTGGAGTGCTGTTGCTGTGCACAGTGTGTGTGATGAGTTTGGGCTCTGGCTCATGTGCTTTGAGACATTGGTGGCYCTGACAGCATTTCTTTCCCCTCTCATGACCGTGCAGGACAGTGAGAGGCCACTCACTGCCATTCCCCCTTCACCCCTGCAATGCCCCTGTGTTTGTGGTTGCACAAACTTGCCTTTATTGGTAATTCCAACTCCAAGTGTCTGTGAAGACAAGTGCTCACTTTTGCTATGTTTGTCTGCCATAAGGCAGTGGGTGGATGGTTAAGAGGGGTAACTTTATGCACCCTTGCAGCAWGAGTTGTCCATCTCAGGTCACACCGGTGAGACAAGTGTTGTGTTAGGCCTGGCTGATGATGCAGCCGTGCTGCAGACCAGCCCCAGGCAGTGCTGCTGCTGAGGTATATAGTGTGGCAGTGTTGCTGGCACAGCACAAAGGCCTGTGGAGTCACTTCTCCTGCTTCATCATTCTAYAAAATGTTGCTTTCTGAATCCCCTGGCAGGGCACTGGGGGTGGGGAAACTTATGTCCTCTTCTGGGTGTCTGGAGTTGAAATATRTCAGTCTAGCACAGTATGAAGATAAAACAATTCTAAGTTCATGTGGTTCAAATTTCTGCAAAGGACATTCATGGGGACAATTGTGTGTGATTCCTGGACCCCCATAGCAGGGACTTGGCAATATCTTCCTGCGTTGGCTTTTGGCTATATGATGCTGTCAATTCAGTCATCTTGAGTCATTTGTCTRAAACAACTGCCAGCTGTTAAGGGAGAAGAGCACCTAGTGGCTGCCTGCCAGCTGAGAAATAAGAAATAGTTCAGTGTGGAAAGGTCACAGARTGAAGGCGTTTAGAGAACCGTGGAGAGGTGCTAAGGTCTTCTCTGTTGCTGCCCTGTAACGTAAGTGAAAAGAGTATTTGCTCAAGAAAATATACTTATTGTCCCTCTTGTGTCAGTAAATATTTTTTCTACCAGCTTCTTGAGAGTGATTAAAGTTTGCATTTGCAAATGGAAATTATGTAACCATAACTCTAAGTTATGCTTTCAATAAAATGCCATTTTCTGAACAAATTAAACAAGTGAGATGATGTCAGTGGTGCTTGCCTTTGCAGGCTGGGCAGAGCCTGTCGGGGGTTTCTGTTGGATTTCAGTACTGGTAACTTCTGGAAATATGAGTGTGCATATGCATGTATGTGTGTGTATATATCTATACATGTGTGTATATATTTATTTATTTATTTTAACCCTTTTGCCTGAAAGATGAGAAAAGTTAAGACTGTACAGCTGGTGAAGGGATAGGAGCGATAAATGTGCAATTCCTCTTCCCACCCATGACGAATGTCAGCCAGAATGTTAATTTTACTTTGAAATTTGTGGAAAGGCTGTAATAACCGAAGTATGACTCCTGCTAAGAGCCATCGTGGGTGTGGATGGGGAAGTAAGCATAGCGCTTCAGTAACAAGATCGGTTCTTGTCCTTTTCTATACTTCTATATTAGTTGGAGTTTAATTTCTTCCTCTGCAAGAAGAATATCTAGCTATGGTTGCAACATGCCTATTAAGGGAGTAGGAAGATGTGATGGAGGGCAGGGGGGTTGGTTCTTCCAAGCTTGAAGGCAAATGTCTTGTCTTTTAGTATGTCTTGCAAGGTTTTGGGAGACCACTGCACTTCTTTGCCTCAAAATAGGGAGATTTGGTTTTTTCCTATTATGCAGTGATGTGGAAGATGCTGGTACACTTCATAGCAACCCTGAAAATAAGTCTGAAAGTAAAAGCAAACCAGCTCCCTAACATACTTTTTCTTTCAGAGATGAGATATTCTGAGAGGTTTCCTTGAAGCAGCTTAAAAAATGCTCCAAAGCTTTCTGAAATTGACATTTCTATCATCAGTTCACACTCCAAGAGGAATGCTTCTAACAAATTATATTTTCCCCCGGTTTCATTTGTTATACAGCTAATGACTGTGTCTGCAGGATTGTTTCCTGTGATAAACTGTAGCCTTCTGCCTCTTTCATTCTTGTGACATARGTGAGATGAAAGATAACAGACAATAGTGTGAGGAAGAGTATCTAGGAAAGTGTAACCAGCAACTGGGGTCATGAAGAAAAAGTGTCTTTGTTGCCAGGGGTGCTGCTAGGTGTCTAAAAAAAAAAAAAAAAAAAAAAAAAAAAAAAAAAAAAAAAAAAAAAAAAAAACCACCAAAAAAAACAGCCTCTTCCTCTTTAAAAGTCAATCCTGCAATTTCTGCTTGTCCGCTAACCAGATGGAGTCAGAAAGTACATTTGAATCCAGCCTAATAAGTCTGTATAGTGTATTTTGTAGGTAGTGTTCTGTAGAAAGTGAACCCACAGACTTTGAATTRTGTGCTTCATGTTCAGGGACCCCAAAACTTTGGGAGGTCCAGYGTTGTGTTGGTTTTGCTTGGCCCAGCTTTTGGTAGTAGGTGGGCCACAAAGATGGCTCCCCTTCTGGAATCTTCCRCYGTGTCCAGCAGAGCCAGTCTCTGATGYCYCTGAAGGTGATGGACATGATGCKGGCCAAGGCTGGGCCAATTAGAGAGGTTGGTTATGCCTTTGTAATGACATATTTAGGAAGAAATCAAAGCAAAAGGGCACACAGTTTTTTTCCTAGCCAGAGAAGGATGAGAAAGTGAGAATATGAGGAACARCATGGAGACACCAAGGTCAGTGGAGAAGGGGCAGGAGGAGGTGCTCCAGGCTCCAGAGCTGGAATTCCTCTGCAGGCTGTGCTGCAGACCATGGTGGAGCAGCTGTGACCCTGCAGCCCATGGGGTCCAYGGGRGATGCAGAGATCCACCCACAGCCCATGGGGGAGGTGCCCACGCCATAGTAGGTGAATGCCTGGAGGAAGCTGTGMTCCASYAGGAGACCTGATGGAGAGAAGGGGGCCCTGCTTCCAGGCTGGAGCAGCCTGGCCTTGGAGGACTGCAMCCCACAGACAAGTGACCCACGCCACAGCAGTTTTGGGATGACTGCTGCCCGTGAGATTTGTGCCACACTGGAGGAGTTTATGRAGAACTGCCTCCTGTGGGAGGGACCCCAMAGTGAAGCAGTGGTAGGATTTTTCTTCCTGAATAGTGGAGGAAAATCCTGCAACAAACTGACCAAAATGCCCACTGCCTGCTCCCTGCGCTGTCAGTGGGAAGGATGGAGGGGACTGGGGAGAAGAGTGGTGTCTTTAAAGGCTTATTTTTACTTCTCATTATCCTCCTCTGACTCTTAGTAATAAATTCACTTYGCATCTTTAAGTTGAGCCTGTTTTGCCCTTGGAGAGTTTTCTCCCACTTTCTTATCTCAACTCATGAACCCTTTGTTCATTTTTTCCCCTCTCCACTGCCCAGCTGTGGCAGGGGAGAGCGAGTGAGTAGCTGTTGGGGGTGCCTGGCATTTGGCCAGGGTCAAACCATGACAAGTGTGTAAGCTGCTCAATGGTACAGGAGCAGCTGACAGTGTGTTGTATCTGTGCACTCCTGGGCAAGCTGCAGCAGCATGAAGTTCAGTGTAGGCCYGTCTTTCTCTCTTTACAAGCAGGTTTGCTGCACTCCTTCCTTGGATTGATTTTGGAAACCCTGAGGTAGCTGAGGTAAAGCAGTCAGACAGGGCTCATTCACTTTTTTCGACTCCCTTGGTGCTGTAGCACTGAGAGGTTGAATCCTTTGAAATTCTGAGGCCATAGTGTGAAAACTCTGTGCCTGAGTTTCTGAGCTCTTTGCATTGAAATAATCTGCAGCTTTCACTGTCCAGTTATGTTTTATCCTTCCCTAGAAATATCATTCTAGGACTTCATAAGGCTTCTCACAAAACCAGGAACTTAATACTAAGAAACCARTCCAAAGAATATTTTTCCTTTTGTAGCTGAGCAATAGACTGATGTGGGAATATATTTTGAAATCCTCAGAAGAATAACTGTTTTACAACACTTGGACTAGTAGGGTTGCTGTTTATTTAATCTACTTGACAGTGGGCATTAGAATAGCAAAAAGAATAGACACAGAAACATTTAACTTGCATGAACCTCTAAGACACAGAAGAGCACTGGACATCTTTCATTTCATTTGGGGGTGTTAAGACAAGATGAAAGTCACAAGTATTTCCATGTTGGCTTTTACATCAAATTGTGGGAGTTTCTCAAACAAAAATTGTTCTACACAGTCTAATAACTGCATTCTAACCTAAGGGACCTATGTATGAAAGAGAAATTGTCTTCCTGGTGCTGTAAAGTTTTAATTAATGTTTTGAAGGTTATTTAGCAATCTTTTTGATGAAGTCTCACAAGTGATAAAATATTATGCTGTCTTTTTGTCYTGTTTTTGCTTGTAAAAACTGTTCATTATTTTGAACATCTTCAAACATCAGATTTGGCTTATGGTTTTGGTTTGTGTTGTGAGCAGAAATGAGGCTACAAATTAAGGAGTGCTTTAACCAGAAATACTTACAAAAAAATTTCCTGAAGTTTTATAGATAACTATGTTCTCCCACTCCCAACAGAGGATAATTAAGAACTTTTTAATATTTCTTGTATAAGGAAATACATGTTTATGAATGTGTGTAAAGGTGKTTGYRTAAGATATAAGGAGACAAAGACYGAGCTAAATCTAAAGTACTTCTAGWAKTTTTTTAAGTTGAACAAACAACCATACTCTGCAAGCTTATTTTACTTTTCACTTTTTAAATTATTTTTATCTTCTCTTTGCATTGTTGACAAAGTTTTAACTGGAGAAATAACACATTAATAAAATTCTAAGCAAAAACACTTGCAGGGTTTGCTTTAAAAATAATTTAACTTCTGAAGCATGCAATGGGGTTTCAGACAGAAACACGGGAGCAGGCTGTGCAAGTATGCATAACTAATGTGAAATGAAACTGTTCTTTAGGATTGACCTCCTTGAGTTTGAAGCCAACATTGTTCTATTCCAAATGGTAATTTCTTTCTTCTTTAGGTGGAAGGAGTCAGAACCTTTTCCATTAACTTTGCAGAGGCTTCTGTGTGCAGACAGAGGGTGGATACTTAATGGAAAGGGAGGGGGCAAGAAAGAAGGAAAAAACTTAAAACATGCCTGAACAAAAAGGGGACACTTTACATTGAAATATCATCTCATCMTGCCTCTTCTTGCCCTTCAAAAGAGGCACAGTTGCATAGTATAGTGCAGACCCTTTCCCTGTAGGWATCTACAGATAAGTGACAAATGCCCCCTCTGTAAGATGCAGTCCTTCAGGAGGAAGTCTGCAATGCATACTGAAGCCCTGCAGATTTCAGGTTCTACAGTGCATCTGGAAAAGGGTATTTTGAACTGCTGCACAGGTTGATGACAGTAGAAATGTCAGAGCTGAGAGAGGGGAGATGGTGTAGGATGAAATAAACTGGAGGAGGCAGGATGTGCTTATTAACCTTTTGCTCATGCTGGTGACTAGAAGCTTAACTTCACTGTGTAAGATAGAGTTGGGAAAAGATTGAATTCCAAACTGAATTTCAGTAATTCAGTGTCCAAGGAAGAGATCCAGCAAGAAGAGTGATATGAAAACAACAACCAACAAGTACAGCAGTTCTCTGTGAATTGTACCTGAACTGATAAACTAAATGTGAAGGTTTTGGAGAAGCCTGAGGGCAGGAAGATGTACTAGTCAGGCAGTATACAAGGTGGACTTGAACAATGGAATTTGCTCTTGGCATAAAAGGAGATGAGGTTATAGGAGATAAGGAAGTTGAGAGATTTTAACTATGCCTGAAGAATTCAGGTCAGGGGGGAAAAGAAAGCCAAAAATAATATGTGACAGGAAGAGAGAAGTGGGGGAGGGATATTAAGAGAAGGAATTAGGCTACTTGTATCAGTTTCACAGGAATTTCTGTAAGAACTTTCAATTTAGTTTTCTGCTTTCCAGTGGTACACCCATTGGCCTAGCTGTTGACTCAGAAAAATGAGTTAGGTACATACAGGAAGGGGGAYATGCATAAATTTTGTCTTATTATTGTCTGTGGAGTGTGCTTGCTTCATTAGTGCAGGGAACCRCATCTCTTCAGCTCTTCCACTAACTCACCAAGCATCAAGGGCTGGCAGGACAAATAGTGACTCCTGTTTTACCGCAGTGTTGGGTGGGGAGGCTCTGCTAGTGCAAAAGTATGCTTTGGAACAAGTCAACTGCTTCATATATCTCACTTTTAGCCAAACATTTAATTCCCTATGAATTCACTTAACAATTTTTTTTTTCTTTTCCAGTTACTATTTCTTCAACTGCAGAAAAAGGTAATTTTAATTTTTTGGTTTTTWAAATTGTGAATAGCTGCTTTGCATGCAAATCCTAAGGGGCATAGAGTTTAAATGTGCTCCTTTATGTGTAAGCTCTTTGTAATGAGCAAATTAATGCTAAGAAACAAGTAAATACTGTACAGTTGAGTCTGTTTTGTTTCTAATACCACAAACTTAGGATGATGACAAGACCTGTGACTAATGCAAGTAATGCAACTATGATTTAGGTTTGCAATTATTTTTTAATGGGTACCTACTAAGAACCGAAAAAGGAAAAAAGTAAATGAACTGCAGTAGATCCACAATTCCATTTTCTGTTTAGGCCTGTGACCTGACAGACTTCTAGAAGAGGATGAATTGTTATACTGCTTAATATTTTCCAAACAGCCTACCAAATTCCTCAGAACCCTATTCTTAAAGGGTTAGAATTGTGCAAAACACAACCATTTCAAAAGTATTTTATTTCAACCATACACATTATAACTCAAGTGTTTGAGGCCTTGTTTGGACTTTAATATTCCTATTGGTTTTAACAAGTATATGCCACAGGGAGTAGAAGTACACAATGGCAGAGATACAAACTAACCAAAAAAAATCTAGCATATTATTGCTGGGATATTTGTCTGGGAGTTAATTTCAGTTTATGGGGCAACATGAGTGGTAGATTAAGCACAGATTTGCACTTCATCCAGAGGGCTGTTTCAGACTAGTAAGAGGTTCTCATCTTTTAAGTATTTTGCAAAAGAGCACAGAACTGGGAGCTAATCTAGCTGTTTTCTTCCTGGTGAATGTCTACCAGAAGACTGTAAAAAAAAAAAAAAAAAAAAAGGAATCTTGATGGAATGGAGATCAGAAAGAATAGGAAAATCTTCAGAATAAACTGTAAGCCAATCAAGATGAGAGCTTGTGTTACACTGGATTTTTACATCCAATTTCACAGCTGGACTTTACCTAGACTTCACAAAATTCTGCAAGTTGCTGCTGTGCTTGCTCTTGACCTGTAGATTAATAAGTTTTACTTTCTAATTTCTTCTGGAAAGGCAAGATCCATGTCTCAGTTAAACAGGCCTGGCAGAGCAATGTTTGTGTTACATAGTCAGATCTCTAATATCATTTCAAATACAGTGCCTATCTGACTAGAACAGATTTTTCTAAATCTACCAGAGAAGAAAAATGTGAGATTAATTAATGAGAGTGACAGTATCACTGGAACCTGACTGTTGGGCTCTTAATACCCGTCACCTGCACCCTGCTTGCACCTCCCATTCTGAACCATATCATAGACATCCCATATGCATTAATTTCTCAGCCATGAAGTTTGATTTTTAAAATAAGATGTGAAGTTTTTTTTATTTGAAAAGAAAGCTGGCGTAAGTTTTCTAAACTTCTTACAAGCCAATTCACGATAGCCAGGAATCAACATCAAAAGCATCAAAAGACCAAAGTAGCAGAAACATTGCTATGTGAATCAATAATGTGCATCTTAGAAAGTGTATTTTACTCCATATTTCAGTGTAATAAGCACTGCTGTAAAATGATTTGGATATAATAGCAACTTTTTATTAGATTAGTGGCAATTTCTTCACCCCTTTGAGGCTCATTTTTTCTTTGTAATTTTATATTCTTGTCTAGTTTTATATCCATTAGGATAGGGGAATTAAGTCAATTCTGAAACTCTGTTAACAGTGTAATATACTACTGTTATATATTATTATCACTCTGTGATCTGACTTTGTCTTGGAAGTAGTATTAAGAATGATTYGGAAAAGGATATTAAGGGCAAATCTTATGAGGGCTTAGCATATTTTAGGAGCATTTTGAGAGCATGTCTTAAGACATTGTCTTACTGAGGCCATAATTTATGGTATAGTATGCATCAGTGCCTTTAAAGAGCACTGACTTCATTTGGTCACAGCATGGCATTGAGAATCCTGGATTGCCTTARTTTAGCCAGGACTTCCTTGTGACTCCAAGTCTGGCTAAACTGGCAGATATTGGGGTTTGAGATTTTTGTTGCATTTTCCATCTAGCTTGTAATTACAAGTAAATGAACTGACAAGGAATGAATCTGGTTTACATTTGTACTGGAAAGAGATGCAAGATGCTGCAGGGAATAGTCTGTAGAGGAGCTACTGCTACCCAAAGTGGTGGGTAGATGGACTGCTAAAGTAAAGCTGTGAAAAATGGTATCTTCCCTCCCTCTCATTTTCTGGGGAGCACTGACAGGACAGTTATGTGTAATCACAGTAGAAGTGGCAGCATGGGAGTAGGAAAAGAAGCAAGAATTTATTCAGAGTGAAGCCAGTACGGACTGCCAATTGCAGGGTCTTTCCCTGGGTGGTGCCTTTTACTGGCTACTGAGTACTGGCCCTTGACTTTTAATGATGGTRGCAGATTGCAAGATCTCAGTTACAKGAAGAGTGCAAGAGTACTTTAATAGCTGCCTCTATCTAATAAATACTGGTAGCACTGAGACAGATCTGTACCTTTGATTCAGCCAGCCATGGTGCCTTTTATTCTGTGTGTTTTAGGGGTGTTTACAGCCTGTGACAAAGCTTTGGGGTTCTGCTGTTTACACATTGTGTGTGCACTAAAAATAATCCTTCAAGATAATCTGAATTCTGAGGTGATTTTTATGGATAGAATAGAACTTTTTACTGTGTAAGTTCATTTTGCTGTGCCTTGCCCTCCCCTGTATCTCATTTCCTCTTTCCTTCTGTTYAATTTCTCTCGCTGTTTTCTCCACCAAAGTTCTGATCTGTGCCACTGATTCCACTCCAGTTTTATGTCTTTTTCTCTTCCAAATCATTTTCTCATGCTTTAATTGCTTAAACACATTGTGTTTGAATGTCGAGTATGTTTTTAATAAAAAACAATTTCTAATTATGCAGTGCCTACTACAGTAASACACAAGTTCTTTGCTATCAGGAGACAGTTTTAGGATGGCATTAGAAAAAGGTTTTGTTTCTTGCATTTTCAGTCAGCTCCACAGCTGAAAATTTGCCAAATCTGCCTCCAAGGCTGGAGGAATCAGAGGCAAAGGTAAAAAGCATAATTCTCTGAAGAAAGCTCAAATGCAATTTATTTGTTGTCATTGCAATAAACAGTGAAAATGCTGAAAGACAATAAATTAAAGCCATATCTTCTGTGACTGTGCCCAGCCTTTTTCTGAACTGTTGGAGGTTCCCAAAGTTTTGAGCCTTTTTTGCCATCTGTGAAGTACATCATTGTCTTGGTTTGAAACCATAAGCCACAACAATCATACAGCTTCTTAAAGGATTCTTTTTATCTATATGTAAAAGTAGGTCAAGTTTCCCACTTCCTGCATCTGAAGATAATGTAAATGAAGATAATATAAATATTTAATATGACTTTTCTAAGACTTGCTGTTCTGGCACAACTGATCTGTTTCCTCTTGACAAGTGGTAAAAGAAACTGTTAGAGGAAACAAGATTGGAAGGAGTTTCCTGRGTCATAAAGTCTGGATTCCTGGTCTTTAGGACAGCTGTATCACACAGACTCATTAGTAAATGGATTGAGCTCCCTACTAAAGCCAGCTGAATTTTGCTGCCACTGTGACTCTAAYAGGACTTTTCCAGCTTGTATTTCTCAGATGATTTGAAAGAAGATAATAAGAAAATCTTTAACTCACGGTTGGCATCACTGGAATACAATGCCTGTTTGGGGATTTTAACTGTCATTGGTGACCAGTGCCTTCTGTAATGGCACAGTACTGTGCTGTTTCTATTAGAAGTAGAAATTAAATTATGTAGGTCAGTAAGTAATCAATTACTTTGTGATAATCTAGAACAGTATTACAKCTTCATCTTTATCCAAAAAGGTAAGTCACATGCCAGAAGTGAGGCTGTGTTCAGWWMCGGGGTTTGGGTTTTTTKKKKTTTKGGRWWWKKTKKKKTTTKGGRWTTTTTTKKTTYYKTTTTKTKTKTKTTTKKGGGGGGTGGTTTTGTCAATTTGCTTTTTCCTTCAAAATCTGTTTTGGAAAGTTCAGCAAGGCCAAGYGCAAGGTCCTGACAKAAGTCAGGACAATCCYAAGCACAAGTMCAGGCTGGGYGGAGAATGGATTGAGAAACAGCCCTGGGGAGAAGGGTATGGGAGTGCTGGTTGATGAGAAGCCCAACATGGGTCAGCAGCATGTGCTCACAGCCCAGAAAGCCAAACGTGTCCTGGGCTGTATCCAAAGCAGCGTGGGCAACAGGACGAGGGAGGGGATTCTCTCTCTCTGCTCGGCTCGGGTGAGACCCCACCTGCAGTGCTGTATCCAGATCTGGGGTCTTCAGCACAGAAAAGTCATGGACCTATTGGAGGAGGTCCAGAGGAGGCTACAAAGATGATCAGAGGAATGGAGCATCTCTCTAGCTGAAGACAGGCTGAGGGAGCTGGGTCTTATCATCCTCTAGAAGGCTCCAGGGAGTCCCAATAGCACCTTCCAGTATCTGAAGGGGACTACAGGAGTGCTGAGGAGAGACATGTTAGAGAGGCATAGAGTGATAGGACAAGGGGGGAATGACTTCAAAGTGAAAGAGGGCAGGTTTAAATTAAGTATTAGGAAGCAATCCTTTAGTGTGTGAGTGGTGAGGCAGCAGCGAAGGTTGCCCAGAGAAGTTGTGGATGGTCCATCCATGGAAGAGGAGTTCAAGGTAATTTCACGTATCTATGATAAAAATATATACTTCCTTGAGGAAGAATAGCCACCACATTTGGGTAGTGAGAGTAGGTGTTTATTTCATTCTTTTTAAGTGAACAGTCTAGAGCTCTAAAGGTAGTTGTTTACCCCTCCTCAAAAATCAGGGGGCTTATTTCTTGTTCTTTTCAGCTATATTCACCAAATTCTCATTTGTATTTTATTGCAGTTGTCTACCTTGTGGTTTTTCATCTGTCATTTGTCATGTTTGTATGGTCCTATGGGAAGACAATTTTCACATCTCCTGCAACCCCCTCTAATGAGGTAAATATAATGTCAGAAAAATGTCAATGCCTTTYCTATAAATAGCTGAATGATTTTCAGTGATGAAATTTGTTTGCAGTACTGCGTGATTCACCTTTCCCTTTTCATTATCKAAAATAGAACAGCATGACAGTGCATCATGAATGAAAATGATCAAGTTGCTCTTAAAATACCATATGCTTTGTGTAATGACATTTCCTTATACGAAATGTATGTTTAAATCATCACAGTTTTGGCAGTCTTGTACAGTGCTATGCTATGAAGTAGCTTGCTTGAAACCTGGAATTTTTAAAAATTATAAATGAAACACAGTGAAATAGTTTTATATTTCCTTTTTAGGCAGTGTTGACCTTTGTTTGGTAAGAAAGGGTAGTAATGCAATGTATGCTTTTGACCTGGAGGACTGAAACCACTTATTAGTCAAGGTTAAGGTTTACGAATTGAGATGTGACTACATAAAGAAGCTTTATAAAATAGCAAAAGAATACATGATGACTGTAAGGAGTTTTATTTGAAAAAGAACCATATTACTTCCAATAACCCTGAGATGGATTACCTTGTTTTCTATTTTCTCTAATGTGTGTGTATGTAAGGATTAAATACTGGCACTGAATTTAAAATACTGCCCTTTTCTTCCTTGTTTTTACAAAGCTTTTCAACTGCCTAAACTGTTGTGAGTTGKTTGCTCTTTGGGGGTTGAATTTTTATTCTGTTTTCAGTAAGACTGACATTCAGTGCTAATGTCAACCTTAAACATTTCTGAGAAGAGTTATTCCCATGCTTCAAAGAAAAAGCAAGCACTGCTCTGTAGTGCTTAATTATGGTTTAGGGATCTGTATGTTAAAACTATAGAATATAATGTGCAAAAAATTAAACACTGTTCTGCTGTTCAGCTAAGCAGRAAGTCTAAATGAAGCTGTTGAAGGGTCTGGAGCACAAGTCCTGTGAGGAGCAGCTGAGGGAGCTGTGGCTGTTTAGCTTGGAGAAAARGAGGCTCAGGGGAGACCTCCTCACTCTCTACAACTGCCTGAAAAGAGGGTGTAGTCAGGTGGGAACCAGTCTCCTCTCCCATGTAACAAGCAATAGGAGGAACGGAAATGGCCTCAAGTTGCACTAGGGGAGGTCCAAATTAGATATTAGGAAAAATTTCTTCTCTGAAAGACTTGTTGTCAAGCACTGGAACAGGCTGCCTAGAGAAGTGGTTGAATCCCCATCCCTGGAGGTTTTAAGACWTGCATAGATGTGGCACTTGGGGATGTGGTTTAGTGGTGGACTTGGCAGTGCTGGGGTAATGGCTGGACTTGATGACATTAGATGTGTTTTACAACCTAGATGATTCTACTATTCTATTAATTGCTAAACCTAAAAATTCAAAGGGTCTTGTCTTCAGTATAATTTAGTTTTGCTTTTACTGGGATGGTTTTGCAGAAAAATTTTAAAGTTAAGCAGGCTAACTAACTAAAATGTGGTTGAAACTGTGTAATTCTAGGTTTTACAAATCTATATAAACTAGAGCTACTCTTAATGCTAATGCCTAGTTACTTTTGCTGTCTGATTGAATTCTTCAWTAATAGCAAACTTACCCTGACAGTACTTTTCCTGTAGTTACAGTGATGATGTAGCAAGCTTTTTGTATCCAGCAAGTGAAAGGGATGGCTTGGGCATATGGCATGTAATTAATTTTTTGTATATTAACTGTGGATGTAGATCAGATTTAATAAAATTTTATTCTACAGCTAGCTTTAAACAGAAAAAGAAGGAGAGAAAAAAAAAAAGCTATCCCACCATAACAACAAAAAACCACACTGAAAAAAAAAAAATTTGAAAGTAAAAAAACAACCAAACTAAAAATGCAGCACCAATTTTTCTGTCTCTGGGCAAATCCTTTCTGTTCATGTACCAGTGGTTAATTTATGCTGGTTATACTTAAAAAGAAGCAACTTCAGAATCTCTTCATTGTGTGAGTGTGAACGTATATATTTTTAGTCATTCAAATTGGCCATTCTTGCAAAACAAATAGCATCCTGTGATCTTACTATTGAACTAAAAAAAAAGATTCTGCAGCTGCTGTTGTCTTAGTGTAATCCTTGTACATTTGTTCTAAGAAAGAACAATCAGCATTATACAAGATCCAGAAAGAGGAAGGAAACAAAGGGATTCTTTCTGTTTTCAATAAGAACTGCTGGAACCTCATAGGGAATTCTGTTTGCTGTGTGGTAACAGACAACTTTTGATGTCTTTGAACATATCCTGCTATTGTCCTAAGAGACTGTGGTCTCGTGGTCCTATTAAGTACTGAAATTAGAACAGAAATATAACTTTTCAGAAAACCAAAATCCTATCCAGGATTTTTAGGGTAATACTATGATGTTACATGGACAAATTTGAAAAGTTTTAAATCTTGTTATTTGGTTCCTTTTCTGTACATTAATGGTTTGTCTTGAAATGTTAYCGAGAGGGAGTACTCATGTTTCCTGCAACCTCTGCCTGATGGCAGGTCCCAGAGACAGGCATTGGGTCACCTAGCAGACTCACAAGGGTAGTAGGGATTAAGGTGTATTGCAACACTGTTTGCTGGAATGATGCTTCATATCTGTCTTAAACTTTTGATGTGAGCGTCTCAGTTTTCATATTTGAATAAATATCTATCTGAGTGATTAAATTTAAATAATGAGGTCAAACTCTCGGTGATGGCTCAAAGGTTAAACTTTAATTTCATCCTTCACATAGATTAATTCTACTGTTYGGTTATTTAAAAGGGTATTATTTAAAAATGTTTCATGTTTCACCCTTGARGGATGCGTGGGCTCAGTAACTGGGATGATGCTGTATGTGGCAGGAGGCTTAACTAGATTCTGTGAGCTGTGAGGCATCTTGCTTGCATTCTGGGTTAGGAAATAGCACGGAGAAATTGCAGCAAGGTCTTACTGCTTCCTTCTTTCTGTAAATGGAGCTTTYATTGCTGCTTGCCAACTGACTGTAATCCAAAAGAGGAAAAAGGGCAGGATGAGAGGAAAATCCATATGAGCTAATCATGTACATGCTTTTGGTAGGAAAATAGGATCATGTTAAACCACACTAAGCCAGTTTTTGTTCCAGCTGCACACATAGCATTTTCCACTCACTACCATGAATGCTTTGTCTATGTGTGTTCATAAAGAGGGCTCTTGTAGTCCATGCAGGAAGCTCAGAGTTTAGAAGTGCTTCAGAATAGAAAAATACCAAAGGAAATAGTTATTTCAGCCCCCACTGCACAGGGCCTCGTCAGCACGCTGGGTCTTGTGGGGCTTACTAGTAAATACTATTTCAGTGGATACCAAACTAAGTGTTTCTCAAATGAATAAAAGCTCTCCAGGCTTTTCTGGTAAAACTTTACATTTCAGGGAGGTTTCAACAAAATGCTTGTCAGGCTTTACTTAGAATTGTAACACACTCTCAAACTGTACAAGCTTTGCTGAAGTTGCTTTCAATACAACTTAAGAATTTTGAGACTGGTGTTGATTACTCCTAAGTTGGAATTCCAGTTTAAACTCTTTCAGCTTCTGTGCTGGWAATGTGAACCCTGCTGCAAACCCCATCTGCCTTTTTTTTTCTCCCCATCTGGTTTGTACCCCTCTCTGTGTTGAAGAGGAAGTGGGATAAGAGAACTTCAGTGCCTTGTAGCAACGAAAAACTGTTGCACCTTCCTCTTATTCACAGATCATTTAATTTATGGTTATCAGGAATTAAAGGAAAGTTTGCACCTTAAAGCTCACCCTGGGCCTCTGCCTTCCCTCATGTTGAAGAGAAAATGCTATAGATAATGGAACAGAGATAGTTTTCTTGAAAATACATCCAGAAACATGGAGTTTTAAGGATCTCCTGTAATTACTGTAGCATTTTTTTTTATTTACATGGCACTTTTGGGTCAGTGGATGGGGGCACCCAAAGGTTCTTTTCCTTGGAAAACAAAGTAATAATTAGTGTCTTCCCTCCTATCCATTTTCTCTATCCCTCCTAGTTCTGCTTGTCAAAAGCTGATAAAGAACAATATGAAAAAGAAGAGAGACCAGAATCCCAGCAGGAGATTTTGAGAAGAGCTGCTAAAGACTTGCCTATCTATACTACAACAGCATCAAGAGGTGAGATATAAAGATAATTCTATGCTCCTGAAGTTGCTGGTTTATTCACTGAATATACAATATATGAAACACACATTGCAAGTGCCATGATGTTTTGTTATTTATTTGGGCTGGTGTTTATTTCCCCTGAGGGAAACWGCAGTCCTTTTCCTGGGCATCTGTACATAAGGCCACTACTTGAAATTTTTTAAAAAAACACCTTCTAGCAAGCAGACAGATGACAGCAGTTTTCTCTAGCTGCGGCTATTAAACACAGCAAAGAAATGTAAATAAGATAGCTTGAAATAGTGAAATCAAATGTGTTTCTCAATTTTTAATCATTCTTATCCCCATTTAAACTTTTCTTTCTGAACTGTTTTGGTTCAGCACGAAAAGAAATGTGCTTAAGATCTTAACATACTTTTGCAATTTAAAAACAAATAGTTGTTATTTTATTCCCATCTGAAATTCAGTACAAAGCTACTTATGGACTATTTCTGCATTTGCTTTTGATATATGTAGGCATTTTATTCCAATTTATAGATGAATGATCTGTGAAAGTGCTGTCTTATGCATATGTATATTCTTTAAAAATCTATAGCTTTTATATGTATATCTGCCTTTTTGTCTTTCTTGAAACTAGCAGCCCTGTAGAGTTTCCAAAACTTAAACTACGGAATAACCATTGCTGAAGTTTACTGTGACTTTTCCAAGTAAAGTCTGAGAATTTCTGACTCTTTTAAATACAAGCTCCCTTTAAGGGAATCCCAGTCTTAAGTTCCTGAAGTGGTCTCAGAAGCTGTTGCCTGCACTTTCCAGTTCTGTTTAGCTGTAGGTGTTGGCTTTTCTTGTGCTTTCAAGATGCTTGTGTTGGTGTCTTATTTCCAGTGAGAAAAACCTGAAGGTCTGTTTAAAAATACCCAGACAAGATGAGGAAAAACTGATTTACTGAACTGTCTGCTAGATCATTGTTTGGTGAAGTGGACAGAGAAAGCCAGTGCAGAACGTTGACTTGSTGAAAGACTGTAGTTTCACAATGAGATGCCCAGTACCCTGTGCAGAGGTGTAAATGGGATCAGTGCCTGAGGGTGAAGGATGGGAAGACTTGGGAGTCAAAGGGTAAATGAAAATTGACTCAGTGGAATACTAATAGATCGTTTTAAATACTTTCATATGCGACATTTCTTTAAAAAATCAAAACTACATATCATATGAGATTAGGCATGTGACAGTCTGTGAGAACAGGTGTGRCAGGGGAGGGCAGGAAGCTCTTTTTGAAGATTCATTTCATGTTAAGGGGGAAAGTTCTCATAAAATCCAGTGAGTTCTACTGACCTGACCCTTGCACTTGAATACAGCCATCAGATACTGTGATCGATGCCAGCTGATCAAACCTGACCGCTGCCACCACTGTTCTGCATGTGATGTGTAAGTGTCTGAATTTGGAATTACAGATTTTCTCCTTCCTGCAATCATTACTTTAGTGTGTTCATGTTTTCAATGGGTTAGTTCCTTCTGTTGGTGCAATATTATGGGGCAGTCCCGTTGTCTAAAGTGGCAGGACTTTTTAGGAAACGTGCTTGTAGCTTTTAAAACAAAGCTTATATTAAAAAATAAATTATTTTGAAAGTAAAATRTCATAGATGTAAAGTAAAGAAAGGTCGGTTTGAGATACCAGCACCAGCAAATGCTTATTATTGAACTGTTTCATGGTATCTTGTTTCAGCAGCCTTCTCAAAAGTTGACGGCACAATCACATGCCTTTAACATTTCAAAGATTTCACTGCTATTCCCTGTTGTGAATCATCAGAGGAGTTTGCACAGGCACTGAAGGCTGAGGCTATGCGTGAGGCTTCAGTAGGCTGAGCTTGAGGAAATCTTGTTAACTGAAGAACCTAATATACATCAGTTGGCTAAAATCAAATTTGTTAGCAAATATGATGAATGTCTCTGTGTTTGAAATGTCTAGTATCAGTATTTACATTTTAAGTGGATTTAAATGGCATGTGGACTATTCAAATGACTCTGTGCTGTTCTTTTCTTCAATTAGCTTTAAAAAAACAAGCAAGCAGCAAACAAAATGGTAGCAAAAATAGCCCTAAGGTAGACTTAGTTGAAGTGCATGCCAGGCTAACATACCTTATCCACACAACGCTGAAAGATCCTTTGGATATATTTTCTCTGGGTGCACATATAAACTAGTGTGGCTTAATGAACTGGTACACAGTGTTGCTCAGTAATGCTCCTCTTGCTAAATTAAGAAACTCCCCTCATAACTCTTCTGAATCTCAATTGGTCTTTGTGGGTGAGAGAATGGCTGCTCTAATATAGAGAATTAGTATGATTGAGGAGGTCTTGAAACAGATACAGTGAGGCAAAATACAAGGCAAAAAAAAAAAAAAAAAAAAAAAAAAAAAAACCAAAACAATACCCAAAACTGTAGAAGCTAAAATTATGTGTCTTAGGAAGAAAACATATTTTTGTCTTAACTTGCTGGAAATCATCTCTTTCAGATGTGTATTAAAAATGGACCACCATTGTCCATGGTAAGTTTATTTTTTTTTAAATCAGTGTAATAATGATGAATTAGATGTTGCTTCAGAAGTGCAAATTGAAATAAACCTTAATTTTCACAGAACTTCTTTAATATGTGTAAATAAGTCTTGTTCCTAATGTGTGTTGCAGTGTGGAATTGTAAGGTCAGTAATCCAAATCTTGCAGTTTCTCCTTGTATACAGAAACCTTGGCATTAACAAGACATGTGAGAAAAGGCATTTTTTTCTTTTGTTTACTTTGGTGTTGTTAGCAGGAGAGAAGATACCCACTGCACTGAGAGAGTCATGTCTGTATTCTAGACCATATGTATGACCACTCACTCCTGTAGTTTGTATTTGCTGGTAGTCAGTAAAAATATTAYCTGCTATCACTATGAAAAACACTGCTACCAATAGTTGAATTAGAGGTGGTTTTGGAACCAAAGCAACATCCACTGAAATTGATGAAGAGGTTCATGTTACTATCTGTACTGACTGYGGTTAGTTTGTAGTGAGAGATGCTTCCCGTACAGACTGTCTGTATCATARCGCTTTGCCAGCTCATGTCCTGTCCTATAGAATCATGGAGAGCAAAATTTATGTGAAAGGCCCAGGTCATTTGGCCTGAGGAAAGAAATTTCCTTCAAAATAGTAGCTTAAAATGCTTCTGAAACACTAGTACCAGAATGTTTTGGACATACTGCTGACATCATACACATTTTGCTCCGCAGAGGCTGAATGTATTGTGGGGTTTTTGTTTGCGTTATTTTTTGTATATCTTAGTAACCTCTCTCTCTTTCCCCTCCTTCTAGGGTGAATAATTGTGTGGGATTTTCTAACTACAAATTCTTCCTCCTGTTTTTAATGTATTCCTTACTGTACTGTTTGTTTGTTGCTGCTACAGTCTTGGAGTACTTCATAAAGTTTTGGACAGTAAGTTCTAAGGCTTTTTTTGGTTGTTGTTCTTACGTTTAATCCTGCATGTGTTTTTRGAGGCTGCATCAGCATGTTGTCACTCACCATTTACTCTGTTCTGTGGTTCAATATATTAATGACATCAATCAAAGTGACTGAAGCAGGAGAACCTTCTGAATTTTGATGAATTAAATGTATTACACTGCTCGGGATGAGATGAGTAACTGGGAGAAGGAGTTTTGATGAGGACACTGTGCAATTTCACTGCACCATCAAAATTGAGTGGCACTGCTCAGGTTTTTTTGAGACTATGGGATACRTATCTGTAGATAAAGAATGAACTGGCCATATCAAACAATTACATGAGTGTATATATRTGTGTATTTATAAAAATACTGACAAATGTGAAATATAAATAACAATTTTGTCTCTTCTTAGACTTGTCTATGGATAATCTGCTGCCAGATAGGGCAGATTAATTTGTTGGGAACTGACTGAGCTCAGTTTTGGAGTCYCTACATAGGCACGTCTGAACTTCATACTAGTGACTTTTAATGACGTGGAATGGGTAGAATGCTAAGATATGTACAGTGTGGATGCTATACATCTTCTTTGCGATTATTATCAGTTGTCAAATGGTTAATACACATACATGCATCTTAGTAGATTTAATAACATTTATGTGAAGGGCAACCATCCTTGTRTGTCACTGTTATATTCCTCCTATCAGTTTTGTTCCAGTCACATTCCAGGCTGAGCAGACTGTCTTCTGTAGTTGTTCCCTTTCATCTACAAAAACTTGTAGTGTGCCTTCCTATCTCTAGGCTGAAGTGTTAGWGGCAGAATTCCCTTATTGTGTTTCCCTTAACAAGCATGCAAAAAATTACCACAAGTGGAAGGGTCTCAATCACATCTTGGAGTCAGTAACAGTACATGTTTCTGAGATGCTGGCTGCTGTCAGAGTAACTGGGAAAAGTAGTCATTATCTCAGTAGTAGAAATAATCTTTATTGGAACAAAAGGTTGCTGCCATGCCTGGGTAAGAGAAGCTTGATTATATATTCAAATAGCTATACTTTGAGACAGTTTGCATTAGGTAAGATAATTGCAAAAAACGTTTGTGTTCACCTAAACCTGTGGGTCTGATCTGCCAAAGTACTGTGTTCTCTTAACCTGTCAGTTCTGTATAGCAGCCTGTCACTGGAGAGCAAGGAACTATGTGAGAATTGAACTGTCAGTACTGTGAGACAAAAGCCATAAATGTGTTTATCAGTCATAGCTGAGTCTCAAAAGATATTTCAGAATAAATTTCCTGATTCTGCTGTTCAGTCTTGCTTGGCTATAAATAGTTAAATTTTCAATCCATGAATGTGTCATTTCCAAATATCTGCCTGGTTACTTTCCAGTGCTTTGTATGCATTTTTTAAGGAAATTGTAAACACACTCTTACATATTTACCCGTCAGTGCTTGAGGAAAAAAAAAAAAAAAAACAAATACAAGAATTTGCTTTGTTACCTTACTTTGTAGTTATTAGTGCCACAAAAAAGGTCTCAGAACAACTGACTACAATGAACGAACATTTAATACTAGTGTTTGTAGCAGGACTCTTCCAAAGCTCATCRGACACAATATTGAAGTGGACTCTTGAGCAGAGGAAGTAAACTTAAGAGGGATTATTTTTTTTATTTTTATGTTAAAAATACTTCCTGCAAGAATGGGCTACTTCTGAAATGTAACAATAGACAATGTAGTTGAATACTTGCACTTCTTACTTTCATTTCCAGATACTTCCAAGACAGAATCTGGTGATGCCATGATCTTATCATTAGAGTAGGTCTCTGACTCGCTTTACTCTTGTTAAATCACCCACTTCCCAAAGATAATACTCCTCTGATCTTATAAAGTACTTACTAAAGTACATTTCCAGAAAGAGGTGGCAGCACCATAGTCACATAGGCTTGCAAAATTGTGTATGTCTCTTGTATGTGAGCTTTTTAGACAAGTGCTGTTGACTGGAAGGTTCTCTCTACATCTGTATGCAAACCAAAGCAGCCTGCTGCTGTCTGTAGACTGCTTCAGTGTATTGCTAGTGCTCAGCTTTGCCTGCTACAGCCTCCGACAGATTGCTATTTGGAYATTTTCTGTTGAGGCTTTCTTGATGCACAAAGCCACRGAATATTTTGAGTTGGWAGGGACCCAGAAGGATCACTGAGCCCATATGGGGATTAAAAAACGCAAGTTTGGTGTTATTACCACCATGCTCTAACAAGCTGAGCAAATTGATGCTTTTCCCCCCCAAAGCTTCACTATAGGAAATGTTACAGTATGCCTTCAGAAGGTAGTGCTTATTTTTTGCTTCCTCATAGATGTTTTTCAGATACTGTTCAACAAACTGCTGGATATAYCCAGTGTTGGAAAGAAGTATGGACTGCTTCTTGGGGAATGTAGCCTGGGGGAAGAACTTGTAATGAGGTTGTGGAGGTGTATGTGCTAGCTACCCAAATGTAGCAATCCATTGTTTTGCACTGTTGATAGTACTTCCATAGAGACACGATGCTCCTACGCAGACACTCGGAAACATTGTGAGACATGCACACCTACCAAATTCTTCTGTTGAAGAAAGTCTTTGTGTTTCTCACTTGTACGTGCAAGACTTTTATACAGCACATTTCAACCTCTTTGCAGAAGTGCTGAAGAAAGGTCTTGATTCTGTGGATGCAGTGGTAGAACAACTACACTGGCTGGTAATGTTTACCACAGGCTTGCACCCTGATGCTRATGTTAAAATCTGTTTTGTAGATCAAGGGAACACGACTGCTTTCTTTATTTAAACTTGTAATTGCTTTTTGTATACTCATGACATTTTTATTTCTACCTCRGAGGTTGTTAAAGATGAGCAGATAAAACGTCATTTTAACCAAATGTATCCAACACAAACACCAGCACTGGCTGGATGCCCGGTGCTTGATGCCTTGTTTACACAGTGCATGGTAGTGCTTCCCAGCTTATATTTGTGTCTATTTTTACTCTTGTTGCACTGCCGCCTTCTTGAAACCATTATATTTTCCAGTCATTTTCAGTGTCTTTTCACCGTTCTCCAAATTAATTTGCAATCCTGTGTATAGCTAAATACAGGATGTGAAACATGTCCTGCGTGGATGGCACGTGCTTCTGCAAAACTTTGGTTGTATTAACAATAATGGGGGGAAGAGTGATTTCACATCATTAGTTAGAACTCAAATCTCCTGCCTATACAGTAGGGACATAGACCAGATCTGAGGTTTTTTTTCCAAGATTAGGCTAGACCTAGCTACTAAAAATAAGGAACAAATCAAGCTCAGACAGCACTTTTAGTTTGAGGGGTTTTGTTACCTGATACCCAATCAAATTGCTCTCTTTGTGAAGGAGTTTATAGGAGACTCTAGAATAGTGACTGGCTTCAGCCTATTGTGTGCTGAGTAGTTCAGATTGTGTTGTGCAAATTGCTTCCTTTTGTAAACTCTGCAGCTCTCTCGCCTGCAAGTCTCTGCTTCTGTGCCTCTGCTGAGCATAATGATTTCAAATAACAAGTCTCTGAAGTTTCACTCTCTTTTCACATGCGGGGGCATGYGGACTGCTGCTAGAACACCACTGTGAATAAGCGTGCTAAACACACTCAAAGACTGCATGGTTGTCTCCAGGAAAGAATTGGCCTTTTTTAGCAAGATGCTACAGTTCTGCAACTGTCAATTCAAGAAGTTATAACCACTGGCTGAAACTGGGTAGTCAGAAGAAGTAAATGCTCCCTGGGGATCATGCAGATTAATCATGCATAATTAAAAAAATCCTTCAAGTTATAGAGAGTTATATAGGATGCAAGTGAAATAGATTTTCTGACCCACAGTAAACACRAAACCTAAGCTGCTACTGCTTTTCCAGCATCAAAATAAACTGKCCTTAGAATTCCTTGTAGATAATTATTTTTGTTTAAATATGTAATTTCAAAAGGGTCATAGAAATTCAACTTATAAAAATTAACTGGGGAACAATGCAGTGTGCTCTGATGTAGAACATGCTGAAGAGGTTCAATATGAAGCTTAGGAATAAGCAGCAACTGGAGTATTTTGCTAGCCTGGATTTCAGGGGATCACAAAACACAATATGTCCCTACTGCAGGTGGAAGAGGGACTGTTGCACAACTTGTCAGTAAGTAAGTAATAAAATGGGCAGTAAAAAAGGAAACTGAATTTAAATGGCAGTCTAGAGAGCTGAATTCTGCTTGTCATTTGCTTACTGCAGACTTATCTGATGGTAGCCAGCACTTTTGAAAACACTGAGTGTATCTGCCTGACTGTAATGTAGATGCTTGGGCTCTCCTTAAGCTTTCTGCACAGATTAATGTAATTTAAAAGCCATACATCTTGTCTACAACAGATAAGTGCTAGCATCTTAGCCMAGATAGCTAATACCACTCTTTAGGTATAAAGTTTGGAACTTAAAAGCTAATTTGAACCCAGCTTTCCTATCTCTTCCTTTAYTTTCTCAAGCACTGGTTCCATTTCAGGTGTTACACTAAAGATACGTTCTACTAATGGCTCTGTATTGAAGGAAATTAGGAAGAGAAAAAACTACTGATGTGTTATCTGGTCATTTTTAAATGAAGAAAATTTTGCAAAGAATGGCAATTTATTCTTTATGGTTTTGGCTGAAMCTACATCTGATGGTAATTGAAATATTCTGAAGTCAGCAAGATTTTGTAATTAATAAAACATTACTTTATACCTCAGGAATATTCTGAGCTTTTCAGACCWTTGTAAATGGTTTCATCGTACAGAATATTCACATAAACCTTACTTATGATGGAAGCAACTAGTAGAAGGAAATAGGTGTAGCCATGTTGTCCAAGCTGAGCAACCACTTGAAAGTGATCCAAAAATTCACAATCTGAATTCCAATACTTCTATGCTTCAGGAGAAAATTTCATGCCTTGGAAGTTAGTAGTGGGCTCTTTTGTACTTCTCCATTTTCTTGAAGAACAGGGGCTGAAGCTGCTGATGTGCTTTGGAAATTGGCACGTCCAAGAGCATATTTGCACACGAACCATTTTGTTCTTAACAAAGACTGTGCTGTTTTCAAACACTTTGTCTTAACATAATATTAGTGTTTAATAAATTGTCTTTGTTTGCGCAAAGCTTTGCCACAGGAATGCTGCAGAGAATTGTCCAAAGGTAAAATCCAATATTGCTGTCATTATTTAAATATTGTTCCTACTACAGTTTTTCTAGTCCAGTCATTCATGGCAGGTATTTACATCATCACGGAAGGAGGCTTGTAATCTGTTGCCTATGAATATAGGTCGTTTACAGGGAAATGGATATACCTATGTGCACTTGATCTTAATTGAAATGTGCTTTAGCTTAAAAAAGAAAGTCAGCCTTAGATAAGTGAGTGTACTGAATGCGCTAATGGAAAAAGTAATGGCAGTAATGCTAAGTACATAGCTGAGTAAAAATAGCCTCTCYGCTTTCATAATGTTGTTAAAGGTCAACTGCTTAAAAGTGCTGCAATTTTGAGGATATAGAACCGGAATATAATTCTTACAAATCCTATTGGCCTTTTGAAAATGGAAGTCTGAAAATAGTTGAGGGTGGAATYGAGAATCTGATTTGGGTGGGAGTTGGTTTCTTTATGATGGTTRTGCTGAAATTTTTGGTTTTCACATAGATTTCTGGTGAATCACTTCTGCCTGGTCAGACATGGCAAATTTGTTTTGCTAGGTACCTGCTGGTTGTTGCTTAAAATTRCAAGTCATCAAAAATTGAAGATCTATCCCGTGTCTTGTTTACTACCTGTTCATGACCACCACTTCCCTTTTATGTTCATTATACCAGCTCAGAATTAGGTTCAGTAYCACTACCTTCTGCCAGGAATTGCCCTTTTTTTCCCCTTCAGAGGAGGTGACTTTGGACATGTTTTGCCCGTGTCTCTTTGGCTGTGGCTGCACAGTTAACATTTTCTGGTATAAAAGATGCTTTGCCTTGTTGCCTACTGTGCATTTGAAGACCACAGATGAATATGTGCACTCACAGTACTAAACTCAGGGGAAGGGGYACCCATGYGATTTAAATGCTGTTGTATACCAGTTTAACATGACACGAAAGGAAAGCTTGGCTAGTGCTTTTCTTTCTTYATRAAAACTGCTGAAAGCTTGGCTAGTGCTTTTCTTTCTTYATAAAAACTGAGTTGAAAGACCTGTAGCAGACTGGATGTGGCAGGAAATGTTCAGCAACAATACTGCCTTAGTTGCTGGGACATGTTAACATACTAATCTCTTTCTCTCTTTCTCCCCAGAATGAATTGCCAGATACCCATGCAAAGTTCCACGTACTCTTCCTTTTCTTTGTGGCAGCCATGTTCTTCATCAGCATACTGTCACTCTTCAGCTACCACTGCTGGCTAGTTGGCAAAAACAGATCAACTATAGGTCAGTTAATTAGAATATGGAACTTTTCCCTATCCAGAAAAATGGCAATTCAGTGAGAATGTGAGGCCTACATGATATGCCATCGTATGTGAATTGATTTTTTAAATGCTATGCACTAAAAAGCGTATTTGATGGAAGTAATGAAAGATGAAACATGGGAAAATTAAGGCTGTGGGGGGATCCTCTGCTAGAGCGAAGCATTCAGATCCATGATGACTGTTCATTTCTTTGGTCTGTATTTTTCAGACCTCTGAGGCACTATGCATTTTTGTTGGGTTTTTATATAGTGTAAAGTATGTAACCCAATTGCTGCTTGCCACTCTGTTCTAATACTTTGAGTAGCTGGGTGGTCCCTACCAAGTCAAAGGCTTTACTGTATATCAACATGTACTACATTTTGAACTAGATCCGAAAGAGTATCCTTAAATCCTGTGAAAGAAAACAAACCTTATTATTAGGAAGTGGCTTGTAAAAGTGCAGTAAAAATGGAAGCATTGATGCACATTTTCTAGATAATGAAAGAGATTCCCTTAATTTTTATGCCTAAACATTTTAAATGGCATTGATTAGCATAACCAAGCTGTGTGCATTAACTAAAATATTTTAAGCTCTTGTTAGGAAACACTTGAGAGTATTTTTTGCAGTGTGTGGGGGGACAGGGACTGATGAGTATTTCCACAACTGAGTAAGTAAAAATCTTACATCTTTCAATGGAATTTAAATTTCTAACCTTAAAAATAAGTGGGTTGATTAAAGGAAAATAATTTTCAACTAGAAATTTTTTGATTGGTTGACAGGAGAGTTGTTTGAAGTCTTTTTTTTTTTAATATCTACAGGTAAGGAATATTCAGTTTCTTTTTAGCTTTGAAGAAAACTTTAACATAATCCTTACCCAAAAGTCAGTGGTCATAATTGGCAACACAGTACTTTATCTGCTTTCTGGATCACAATTGTAAAAAGACAAGCAGTCTGGAAGGAGAGCAATGAGTCCTCTCAGTTCCTGGCCAAAGGTGTAACTGGACTGAGTAGAAAAATGGTGGTGGATTGCTATAGTTCGTGGTGTGTCTGTTTCTAAAATAGGATTTCATCTTTCTCTGATAGCACGGGATGCTCTTAATTCAGCTTCCTAACTTGGCAGATGTGGAAAAACTTCTTCTGTATGGGCTTAGGTCCAGCAGCGCTTATGGTRAATTACTTCTAAAAGGGCAAGTCTTCTGTACAAAGAAAGCTGAAGAGAGAGCAACTCACCAAGGAATAAGGGATGAGATTATCTGTTGGCATGCTAATGGTACTTTGCTCTGTCTCAGACTTTGTTAAATGTAAAGAGAAAGTTGACAAGGGGACTGTTGTGCTTACCTGATTTCCTTATTTTTCACTAACCCTGCAATTTTCTTTTCCCCTCTGATTGCTTGAGATTATTTTTTTCTTCCACCCCCCCATAATATACATTAAGATAGTCTCACCTTGCTCAACAGTGTTTCCACGGTAGAGAAGTTTGAGTTTGTTTCTTCATGTTYCCTGGCTCCTTACTGGTTTAAGGAATTGCATGTTTTTATTTTACAGAAACATTCCGTGCACCCACATTTCGCAATGGTCCTGATAAAAATGGCTTTTCTCTTGGATGCAGCAAAAATCTAAGGGAGGTTTTTGGAGATGAAAAGAAGTATTGGCTACTCCCTATCTTTACCAGGTATTCCATCTGAATGGTAACGAATTGGGGAATAAATGAATTCCATTTCTTCTGCCTTGCTTGCCTTTCTACTGAAAAATAAAGCACCACTGAAAAGCTAACTTGAATATCCAGTACAATAAATATTGGTGCAGGGCAMATGTGCAAGAGAAAACTGTCAAACTTTGCACAGGGTTTTCATTCAAAGTCAGAGAGGGAGCCTTTTAAATGCTGAAGTTTGGAAAGCTTTGAGATGCAGTGTACACCGTTTGGTGGTAGTATTAGTGTCTGATTACAGAGCAGAAATCAGCAGCTCAGAGGAGATCAAACAGCTGTATCACAACAACATCAGTTTAAAGACACCCCCTCTTGCCCCTGAGAAAACTTGACAGCTTTCCTTTTGCTGTACATGACACTTTTATCTAAGACAGTGGATGTAAATAAGCAACAAAGGGAGGAAAATAGATCTGATATTATGAAAAATGCGGGGAATTTAAAACATCAGCTGAGACAGCTTTAGGGAGTTGCAGACMAGCTTGATGAACCAAGGTTGATGTTCTGCCTGCTCTCACCACTGCCAGAATTCAGCAGAACGAAGTAGGAACTTTGTTTCTACACTGCTTTTGGGAGGCTGTGTATCAGGTAAAAATGTTGCTGAACCTGTTTGTGAAGTTGAGGTCTGGTATCTAACAGCAGAGGTAATACCAACAGGTTAAGTTGACTCAGCTGTTTGCTCAACTACCATGTGATTAAAGACAGTAGCTCTACTGTAGATGAATCAATCTGTTTTGCTGCCACATTTTATCCTGATAAACTTGCTTTGAAAGAAGGCTTAGCTTCTTCAAAATTATGGGTGAAGGGGGAGAGCATGAGCACCAGRATGTTATCTTGATACAGCTTCTGGGGTTGTAAATACAAGAGCCTTACTACATGTGCACACTGATTTGGGGATTATGGCTACAATCTACAGACATACATCTCTTTTTTTGAAATACACAGACTTGTGCTGTGCTCAGCAATCTATACTGAATGATAGGGTGGGAATCAATTGAGCTCCAAGATTTAATTAGCTGATCCTCTGATTTAGTGGTAGAAGTGCCTTGCTAACATCTGGAGTTCTACACTGTGCTCAGGTAATTGATTCGAGCCTGTAGCCTTTTGCATGGGTCCTTGTTCAATTCATGTAAGTCAACTACCAACAGTGATTTGAGTCTTTTTGTTTCTCATTTAGTTTGGGTGATGGATGTAATTTCCCAACTCGTTTGGTGATTATGGATCCAGAGCAGCTTGCAGTCTCAAACCAAAATGAACCTGCCAAAAGGTAACTATAGCACTTAAGATACTGATTTTGTACTGTTTACATGTAGGGGAAAAAAAACAAAAAAAACAAAAAAAACCAAAGTTAGTTTCTGAATTCTTTGTTTCTTGTCATCTTCAGAGTAAGTTTGTAAGTTTTCAGTGAAGGACAGAATGGATTAAGACTAAAAAAATTGACTGTGTCTTGGTTTTGTTTTAACAGAATATGTCTGTAAGGAAACAGTGAAGTAAGAGAGCTTACTGGCTCTTAAAAACAATCAAAAAGAAGAAGATTGAATAATTGTTCATAGAAAAAAAAATGAAGCATTTTGTTTGTTTTKTTTGGGGGGGAAGAGTTGTGAAAGGCAAGGTATTACTTGTAGTTCATCTCCTCAAGCATGCTTAAACAAGGATGCTGACACAGTTTGCAAGAGAAGTAGAGCTCTGATGCTGAGGTTTTTAGGCTCATTATTTTTTATCCCTCCCAGATTTACATGTTTTGTATCTTCAATGTAGTTTTCAAAGAAACGAGAGTCTCTCTCTGCAGTTTCTGGGGGTGTTTACATTTGCCACTTTAGAAGTTTTCTGCATAGTTTGGTGAATTTGTAGCTGAAGATTGTTGCCAACAGCAGTCACCTGAAGTACCAAGTATTAGATGGTTCATAGGCAATACAGAGAAGTTGCTTCCAGTACAACATGACCTGTGGAATTTACACAAGAACAGGAAACAGCAAAGTATGCTTTTACATTCAGAAGATTGTTCAGAAGAAGGCCTAGCATTTGCATGGGATAAGATAGCATTCGGTTGCTCTTCCCGATGGTACCTATTCAATAGGTATAGGTACCTAGCTGTGTGGYAGTATTACTGTCAGGGTGCCATTTCTTGTGTATCAATCTGTGTTTTTTTCCCATTAGAACTGAGAGGCTTGTGTCAGGTAAGGTTTATTTTAGAGTGATGACTGAAGCCAATAGAGTAATTAGGGTTGGGAGCAGKCAGCCATTTCCAGTTTGCACTGTTGGGTTTTTTGTTGCTAGCTTTGCTCTTCAATAACTTCACTATTCTAGAAATGTCTAAAGCAGCTATTGGTATTACAGAATTCCTGTTGACTTTGCTTACTTTTCAGCTCTGTAGCCAATCAGTCCTTTCCTACTAGACCACTCAGTGAATCACAAAATCGATTGCTAGCTGGTGATTGTCAGTGGGTGGAAACTGGCCCTGAAGAGGAAAATGTGAAATCAGGTAGTGGTTTTGTTTGTAGAGGGGTTTTCTTTTTTTTCTTTTTTTTTTTTTTTTTAGGCTTAGAAAGTCTTTAGGAATTGGCTGGAGTCATGAAGAGCATGTTTAGAATTTAAGGCTAACTTGCATCCCATGCTCTGCTCCAAAATTAGTTATTACATTAAGGTGATGGATGGATGGATAGAAAATTCTCACTTCTGCACTTCAGTTCTGAGATTTGGAATCTTTTATGTTTGATTAGGGGGAGGAAAATATTTTTTTTAAATAGGCACAACATGATAAATGTGCTTTCTGGTTTGAAATATTTGCTATTTGTTATGGAAGTCTGCAAAAACACATAATTGAGATTCTCTCACGTTCTAGGTGCAAAAAAGCATATTATAGTTTCATTGGAAAGTTGATCTCAGCTAATTACTAACCAACCGTCTCAATGAGAAACAGGTAAGACTAACACAATTGATTGCTGTTTGTGTACATGTATGAGTAAAAATAGGCATCTTGAAGTCAAAAATCCACTAGTCATGGAATGCAGAGGAGTGCTCTGATGTTGGATGAGTAATAGAAAAGTCTAAACAAAATTCAGAATGGCTGTTGAGAAGACAAGAATGGGAGTAATGCTGTAGTGCAGGAAACATGGGCTGTCTAGGTCTAGGATGAGTCAGATTAATCCTGTAATTTAGATTGAAGTGGGTAGTGCTGGATTTGTTACCTGACCAGGGAAAAGAATCTGTTGCTAAATGCAATTCCAAGATGAAATGCTGTCTTGAGGAAGAGCTGTTCTTAAGGAGCTTCTTAATGTTCTTAAAGAGCTCCTTAAATGTCTTTTTCCTAATCATATATTGGTGGGAAGTGTTCTGGTCTGTAGGAAGCTGCATRTGCATGAGGAAGGAAGGTCAGTAAGTAAGTGCAGGTGTCTGCATAAGACTGCTCTGTCACATTTGGAATTGACAGTGATCTTCTGGAATGTTTTTGCATTAAAATGCACTGTGTGCACTTTGCATTTTGAAATACAGGGAGCGCTGGTACATAAGCAAAACTTTCCTTGATGTATTTTCAATGACTAAATAAGACTTTTTATGTTGACTTTCAGCTGYGGTGAGTTTATAAGCTCTCATGATTTTTTTCTCTTTGGAAGAGAAACAAATCTTATTTGGTTAACTAACAACTGTAGAAGCTAGAGCTGAGTCATTACCTCCGTCTCTTTYTTTTTTGGTTGTTGTGGTTTTTTTGGTGGGGGCAATGTTTTTGCAAGTAATTACCATTTTTTATCAGAAAGAAAACACCACATTTRAATTCAGTGAGCTCAGTAATTTTAGGATTCATTTTTTTCCTTTTTTTTTTAAGAAGCCTTCTGACTTAAAATTATAGTTTTGGAAGAGGTTTCAAGGAAAAAATGTTGTTTTCAAGGAAAAAAATCTTTCTGAAAGATCTTTGTGGGTGACRGTGTGATGCTTGAGCTGATGTTAGTCAGACTGCTCAGTGTAAACTCATACAAAACCAAAATTAGACTAGTTAGTGGGACTTCTGAAAAACCTACTCAACCATAAGAACTCACCAATGGTAAGTTTTCCCCTTTCCAACTTTCCTCAATGCTATATAAATGTGCAAAAGAACTCRTGTGCAAAAGAACTCCCTAAGCAAGGTATTCCTTTCAGCCTCCAGCTATATAAAACCTAATCTGATATAAATATGTTACAAAGGCTTTTCTGTTCTTCACAGAATGGAATAGAAGTTTATGAGAGCAGCTCATCCCAGCAGCCTTTGATAGGTGTTATAGAAAGGCCTTAATCTCTCTTTCCACTGACCTAGAGAGGTAGCATAAATTACTGTCTTAAGCTAGACAATTAACTGGTAACAGTTTGAGATTAATGTCCTTTCTATACTCCCTCTYTTCTTAAAATCAGGCCAGATTTAATAAATTAAGAATTTGTACTTTGTGTCACACTTGCCCAAACTATACTAGCTGTAAGAATTGTATGAGAGAAGTRCACAACTGCACCCAATGCAAAAGCATTTGGGTAGGTGTTACCTTAAATTAACTCAGTAATACAATGTTTGAACCATTCTGAGTTCAGTTGGATTTGATGACAGTTTCTGTAGGCCAAGATGGTTAATTCCAGTCCTGCATTTGTAAGCAACTACTCAGCACCTGTGAGATCCAGCATTTGTTCAATGCACTTCCCTAATACCCGTAACAAGCCTATAGCTGTATTTTTACATTTGGGCCTGAAATATGCAGCAGTAGCAAAGTCATGGCTTATTCTAGTGTACAGAGCTTGATCTGCAAAAGAAGGCCAGTCCCCCAGCCTCACCTAGGTAAATATCATTTATGTCCTCACATCTATCTATTTAATTCAAAAAGTAAATTGCCAATCAGGGATCCGGGATACTTTAGACATAGATAAGTGGTGATGGATAATCTTCTAAAACATAAGAGGTGTAAAACAAAAACCCACACCTCCCAAAAGGCTGTTTCTGAATTGAAGTTGCCATAATTACTTTCCTTGATGAGAAGCCTGTAAATCACATTACCCATATGCATTTGTGTAATGCCCTATGATGTGTTTTTTCAAAGCTAATGGGATAATTCCATTAATTATGTTTTTTGTTTCATTAGGTTTTTGCAACGCATTTTGAGCTTGAATATTACTTAATTTTGTTTGGAAGAAGCTGAGCAGCAAGAACTGGAACATTAACATTTTAGGAAGAGACAAGAAATTCAAGTTTCTGCACAGTACAATGGATTATTGTAAGCACTATTGCAGAGCAGGGAAGTTAAGACAGATGCCTTAAGATTCTTAATGTGCATTTATGCAACACTGAATTATATACTGCTACCAAAGGGCCAGACCCAGAAGTGCCCTGCTTGGATGCACACGGTCCAGAGTGGGAACTATGCATTTCTGTTATGCTGCAGTGGTGGGGGTAGATTGCAGAGATTCCTACCTCCTCATGGGCAAACTTCATACCTTAGGCACTGCAGAAGTCACTTTCATAGCAGGTCTCCAGAGTACAGAAGGAAAGAAAAAAGGAAAAGGAAGAAGAAAAAAAAAGAGCATGGCTAGCAAGTCTGAAGTGTTGGTTTGCATAGTTCAAATGTCAGGTGATGGGGAAGGGACTGGATGATGTCCTCTCCTTTCTTCRTGTTAACCAGTCTACCCCATGATCCCAGCTCTCCAAGTCTTTCAGGACTGAGGGTTGCTTCTAATAGGTGTGCTTTGGAGCAAGGCAATGCCAACAACATAAAAGCCTTTAACTTGGGTGTTGCTTTTTTGCTATAGGATTGAGCTTTCTCATCATTTTAACTTGATTCATTTAACTATATCAAGGACAGAGCTCAAAGAAGAGAACTTGGGTTTAGTTGAAAAAACATGTATTATTACTTTGGAACCATTGTCTGTTAGCATACAAGGAAAAGCCAATCCAAAAAGGAATTAGCAATTTACATTTTCTGTTACTGTTTGCTGTTCTGTGTAAGGCAGCAACAAAATGGTAAAGTACCCCTGAGAAAAACAATATTGCAATGGCGTGTTGTTAGAAAATGGAACCAGCAGAGTACTGCTTTTTCCATGGGACTCTTGAGGGTTTATAAATACTGTTTTATACTTTTGTTTTATCTTTTTAATAAAGGCACAAGGTTTTATTGGTTCTAAAGTACAAATATCAGGTACTTATGAGAAGATTAGTGTTGGATCATAATCTGTGTTAGCACACTGAAAAATTGCATCCTTTAGTGTCCCACTTTCAAATCCAGTTTGAGTGATGCTGAAATTGCTAAAGACTGATGGCTTTGTGCAGCGATGTACCAGTTCACAAACAGCAAAATGTGTTTCCTGTGTGAGGAATCAAGTCCATCCCATCCTTAGCTCAAGACCTACAGCAAACAACGTGGGTTTTTTTTCTCCTCACTCCTCTATAGAGAAGACTGCTAACTCATCTTTGGGTGGTACTGGAATTTTGCACCTGGAAAAAGTGACAAATACTGGTTTTCTCTCTGTAACTTTTCTGATCTTCAGCTGATGCTGATTGAAAATAGACATAAGCCCTTTTGATAAGGACTGAAAGTAGTAGTCAAATTGATGATCTAGTCCAAAAGAACCTGTCTGGTTTATCTCCCAGACTGATTGCTACTTGAGTTAAATATGCTTATGATGGAAATACTAAGGTATCAAGTATACTGTAAGTTTAAATTAAGTATTTTTTGTCTTTGGATATAATAAATTTTTCTTAAATATTAATCTTCTGGAACAAGAATTCTTTGAGAACCTAAGAACATAATTTCACTGTTGGATGTTCTTGAGGCAGTAGTAATGGTCCAAACTTGCACCTTTTATAAAAGTTGCAGAATGTTTCTTGAAACTTTGTACAAGAAATTTTGCATTTGCTAATTCCAAAACTTACAAAAACATTTGCTACTCATTAATCTGAAAGGTTTAGCTTTTTCTTCTCAAATGTCAAGTGAGAAGTGCCCATCTGATTATAAGCTCTCAGCAGTACTGCACCAGCAAAATTTCTTGGGGAAGAGAAAGAAGACTGCACATTCAAGTGGCTTGTTCTGAATACCAAAATTTGCAGCCCCAAACACTGGTGGAACTGTCATAGAGGGCCTGGGATATCATCTGGCCTGGAATATCATCTGGCTTTTACTGCATCAATGTATTATAGCTGAAAGAACACATCCATGCACAGACATCATCTAGCAGATCTATAAGCAAAATGTATGTCAGAATCCTAAGTATCATTGATCCAGCAATAGGGTCTCTGCTCCCCCTACCCACTCCTCGAAGTGTTTCTTATATCCCCCCYTGAATGTGTGTATTCTGTAGGCCAACATTAGTAGAACTTGTTTGATTTCTTATGTCAGGATAGTGAATTTACAAGGAAAACTGCAAGTAAACAGACTGGGCTAGCTCCATGTGCATTCTCTAGTGAGTGCTGCTTTTATGAAACCTCTTCTTCTTATGCCAGATGGACATTTTTGTGGCTTTCCAAGAAGAACTGATGTTTCTGAAATGTTTATGCAGATCACAGGAATATTTTGTCCTAGATTTTTCCTCATATTTGAGGTGAGAAAAGGAGAGTAGCTGTTTTAGGATAATTCCGAGGCCAGAGGTTGGTATAAAAGCAAGTATTACTGAAAGTCTCTTTGGCAAATATTAAACATAGTAAAGTGATTCAAAGATCATTCTTCCACATTCACCACCCTCAACCTTTTTTTTTTTTTTTTTTTTCTGGGGAATGGGTGACTAAGAGAAACCCCAGGCTGATCTGAAGGAATTAAGTTCTCTAAGGGAATTGTACTGCTGAACACTAAGGCCATGCCAGCAAGTGGGATGGAGGGATTAGGTTTCCCTGGCAGGCCTGGGCTTTGGAGGAAGTATCMTATCTAAGGCAGCAGGATGACATCCTCTGTCATTGGGTTCTGTCCTGACTGCTCCCTAGGCTGTGCTGTACCAAATGGTCAGGGGGCAGGCAGGATGAGGGAGCGGGAAGCCTGTGTGGCTGTCAGGCTCCAAGCAGCCTTAGGTGTCCCTGCCAGAGGGGCAGGGGGCTGCAGGAACTGGGTACTTTTGGCCCATAAACAGAAGCGCTGGAACCTTCCAGTGAATGCAGTGTGAAGAACAGCTCTACGTGTTCAGGAGATCGGGAGGGGGATTGATCCTGAGGRTCCATCCTTTAGGGTGTTGGGCCATGTTATATGTGCTGGTTTTGTGCTTTAACCTACTCTGTATCAGGGAGTCTTGAAAATACATAGATTGGCATTAAAAGTAACAGCCCTTAAGCTTTTAGATCCATCAAGGTAATGACTATTGCAAGCCATACATAGTAGTTATTGTAGGATAGTTGACATTGGCTGCAATTAGAAACTGCTTTCGTGTTTCTTACTGCTGTTCTCTTTTTTAAAAATCTATATACACTCAAAAAAAAATTTAAATGTCATTAAATTGCTGATGTGAGGACAGATGCCTGATGCAGGGTAGGATTTCAGTGTGATTTATGCTCCATATTTCTAAAATGTCATGTCACCTGTCRCTGTGAATATGAGGCAGGGAAATCCATAAATATAAATTACTTAAAACTACACAATACTAGTTTTCTTACTGTTATTTACTCACAGAGTGTACAACACACATATTGCTGTGCTTGCCAAAGGCATATTATAGGAGGAGGGCAGGAAGAGGGATAGRTTTCTCTCATTAACTGATTTCCTACAGTATTATTTTGCAACTGTAGTGATGCAWGTCAGATGTGATCAAAAACCTCCATTTTAAATATTCAGAGGGTTATTTTAGAGAAAGTTTTGGCACTTCTACTTTTAGTGATTTGAGTAGAAATKATGGTAACATTTTTGTTAAAGCTGCCTCTCAAGTGTGGATTTTGCAGGTACCAAGCTCCTTTTGGTATGCTGTTCTTACAAACTGGTCCTGTTCTCCAGAGTGCTGAATACCTACAGTATTCAGGTAGTTTATTTCCTTTGATCTTGTGTGGTTCTTCTGTATTAATTATAAATCATCTTTTGTGTTTGGATGAATTTCAATACCAYTGGATATGCACACAAAGACTTCATGATCTGAGGTATGGTCCAGTTGCAGCTAAGCACAGCCCCAAGAGGAAGGAAACAGCAGTGTTTGCAATAGCATTAATGTCTGGCAGCTTTACCAAGGTGCGCTGACTCCAACACAGAACTGACCACATCTGCTTGGATCTGGAGCACTGATTGACCAGATTTATTAAAACTTAAGTAACAACAAAACAGTGACAGTTTTGAGCTTTACAGTGTATCTTCTCCAAGGACACCCTCTAAAACTGTGTCTAACTGGGGAATTTGGGTGTGCATTTAGAAAGGCTCCAAACAGCAGCTCCTTCAACTCAAGAATGTGTCTTTCACAGTACCTAYAAATCAGCAAGGTGTGCAATGTCAAAGGCTCTTCTATCTCTAAATGGCACCAAAGAGAGCAGCTGCACATAAAGTGGTTTAGTACTGAACACATTTGTTACACTCATTTCTATAAATTTATTTTGTATATAGAGCTTTTTATACACACTTTTCTTAATTACGTAACTGTCATGAAACATGAAGCTACGAGTCATGGTTTGTTTTAATGCTGATTAATACTGGTGTTTGGCCATTTGTTTTCTGAAGCAATTACCTGAATTTGTTTCCATTAGGTAGTGAAGTCTGATAATGTTTACAGGATCATTTTCTTTGGTTTTGGGAGGTTTCCCCATCTTTCTTCCCACCCCCTATYCCAAGAAACAGAGAGCTCATGCTCAGTAGACGAGCAGATGTGTCAGGGATKAAGTATTTGGATTACTTTTATTGTCACCAAAGCATTGGTGGTGACATGCCGATTCCCTTTCGTTTACACTGCTTAGCTGAAACTTGCACACTTAGCATGGTCCTCTCTGATTTCTCCTGTCCTTTATCCTGCTATCAGCTTTATTGCGGGATTTAAATCTTCCTGAATGACAATTTACAATCATAAAGCTATCCCAGAAAGAGGCAGCMTTCCTGCTGTTAAGTCTGTCCCCTTTTTAACTTAAATGAATGAAAACATCCCTGTTATCTCAGCGGTTCCTTTTGTATTTGCCASCAAGGGTCATCAACACTTGCACTAATCACTATGTCCCAGCTGTTCTGCTTCCACAGTTATTTTCAGTTGTGCTGCCTAAACTTGTAATGAGCTGTGTTTTAAGTCTGGGGCGACGTGTAAAAGGTATCTGTAATAATGATGCACTTACTGTATTTTTTTGTATGTTACAGATAGGACTTGTCCTATGCACAGAAAAAACGTTGCCATTTATAGTTTAATACTTGAAGTAACTTTTTTAAATGGGCTTTTATAAATGAATTAAATACAAAATCACGCTGCTTGGCCTGGAAGTTCCCTCATGTTTTAATTGTATTTGCAATTTACCCGTATGTATACTTTTCCATGAAGTTCTCTTAAGCCATTTATAACCAATGAAAGTGCATTCAAGATTTTGTACATCAGTGTTCAGACYTGTTCATACTTCTCTGAAGTATAATTCATGTTTAATAAAAACGTACCATTCTAAATCTCTTTTCCAAAGTGACATGGAGTTGACACTTGAATTCATCAGTGAATGCAATATCAACTTAATAAAAGTATGTGAAAGAATCTGAAAAGTGCTCAGCTGTAGCATGTGTGTATTAGATCAGTGAGCAAAACTGCGTACCTGGGAAATGCTGCGTAATTGTTCCCATTTTTCCACTCCAGCTGCAACAAACACAAGATTACACCCACTCTTGACACATCTTCCAGGTTACTGGGTCTTGTGGGGAAATAAAAAATCCTGACTTGGGGCTAATTCTTAGCCTACTAAGCCTGACTTAGAAGATGGCCACTCAAACAGGAATCAGCTGTATTCCTTTCAGATCAGGAACAATCTGTGTAAGAGGGCAGTAACACCCAAGTTGACACCGACATGACAATGACACTTTAAAACCAAAAACTCTTTCCAAAAGGTTTTTTTTAAAAATGGAACATTTTATACTGCTCCATGAGTTCAAAACTCATTCCCCTCTCTCTGCAATTCTAGTTCTCCTTGGTCCTTGCATGGCTGATAGCAAGCATCATCAGTCATGTCTCAAGTACTGCTGTACACAGAACAATCCCTGAGGAAGGGAGCAACCAGCCTGAGCTATCTAGCCAGTACCAGGAGATAAGCCCTTTCAACACAGCAGGAGTGTTCTCCAGAATTTCAGAAGGCAATCAGTGAAGCTATCATCTGGGTTACCTATAAATCACCACCACTGCCCCTGGTAACTTGCTGTTTGAAGCCCTTAAGAACAGAGGGTGGGGAGATGGTAGAGAGCCACACAAAGAACTTCTCTAACAAACAATAATAAGAAAACATGCTGTTCCCTAGGAATAATTTTAATGTCATATTTTGTACACCATAGCAAAGTCCTATTTGTGACCCATCCTAATTACAGTGAATTACCATAATAGGTACGAGRGCAGATCCTAGGGTAGTGCTGTATTTGGTGCAGACACACCAAATATAAATGTGCTGTATTATTCAACATGTCCACTTCTTTGACACATTTAAGTGGTTCAAGTGATCGCTCATATATCTGTGCTCAGGAAACTTGGCTTGTTTCAGGCGTTTGAAAGCTTCCCACTTTGCACGTCTCTCTTCTGTGTTGTGTTTGTATTCCTGCTCCTGTGTCAGGTAAGGTCGGCTCAGCCAATATTCATTCTCTGCTTCAATTTCCAACCTTCGGATCATTGCTTGCTTCATTGAAGTGGTAACCTTTCTTGGTTGCCTGTACTTTCCAATCCATTGGCTTCCAGGAATTCTCTTCCGCAGTAATACTGTTGTTAAAAACATTGTGCCTTAAAACAAAAGCAGAAATACAAAATACTCATTACCTTAGGGACAAAACTAAAACTTTGACAAGAAAAASAAAAAGCTCTGCACACACTCCAACGCCTTTTAGCTGGCTGGTTTGAAGGTTCAAGCTCAGAACCTGAAACACACAAACCATCAAGCACAGTAGGCAGCACAAGGCCAGGTATACTGGAAACTTAAGTCAGAAAAGAGGGAAATCTACGTACCCAAAGAATCTATTCAGTTACCCTTACACTGCAATTAAAGCATATTCTCCATAAATTACTTAAGAAAAATCCAGCCAGATACTCAAGAACAAAGGGTTCACTTCATTCAGGCCTTCTTCAAATAGTGTTGTCAAAACAAAGTRTTACCAGCTCTTTCTTCTCGATCCAAATCTGGATCCTTTCCTCAGCATTAGGCTTTAAACTACGGTCTCTCCGTAAGCTTATTAGTATGTAATTACCTAGTCTTGTATTCTGACTGAGGGAAATCTGGTTGGTAGATAAAAACAATATCCTGAATTAGATCAAGCGGCACATGCAGAAAGCAGCAGCACAGACTGACACAACACTGGGTGTAATGGGCAAGAAAGGCCGAATGGCKTTTAGACTTTACACACGTGCTCCTCGTTAACCTATTTATTTGCCTCAAACACGCCGAACGCCCGCGTTTCTCGTTAGACTGAATTTCATCAGAACCACAGAATGTATGCAGTTGGAAAGGCCCCACAAGGCTCATCGAGTCCAGCTGGCCCTGCACGCACGACACCCCGAAGAGTCAGACCATGTGCCTGAGAGAGTTGTCCAAACGCTTCACAAGCTTTGTCAGCCTCGGTGCCGTGACCAACTCGGTCACCCAAGCGCTTTTACCACGGCACAAACCATTACAAGCCACTAAGAGAAGCCACCCTACCCCGTTCCCACGGTGCAGGTGCATGCCGTGTCCCACTCTCTGCCCCGATTTAGAAGCGAAGCCGCAGGGATCCGCGGTGGCACAGCTCCTTCATGTCCCAGTTCCCCTCCCGCCCTCACTCACCGGGAAGCTCCGGCGACGGCGCCGACCCTAASGGAGGAGGCAAGATGGCGGCGGGGAGGCGCGAGGGGGAGCGCGGCTCTCGCGAGAGGCGGCGGGGGCGGGGCTCGGCGGCGCCAATGGGGCTCGCGCTGGCGGCAGTTTGAAGGCTGTCGGCGGCGCGCGCAGCGCGGCTCGGGCCGCTCGGGCTCGGTKCCGCTCCGTTCCCCTCAGGGCCGCCCCGGTCCCGCTGCCTCAGCGCTCCGCTTCCCCGCTTCGGAGCCATGGACGTGACCAGGGGCTTCTTCGGCAAGTTGCGGGACCTGGCCCTCACGGTGGAGAAGGAGGTGAAGCAGCTGGAGCGGGCCATGCGCCGGGAGGACGCGGGTAAGCGCAGCCCGCGACCATGGGCGGCGGGCCTGGGTCTGTTGGCTTCGCAATTATTGCTCGGGGTTCCTTGCTCGCTTTGCGTTCCCGCCTGCCACTGTCCCGCCGTGCTCCTCTGCCAGTGCGTTTGGTGGGCCCGGGGGTGAACCTGGGAGTTGCTCCTCTGGGAATTGTTTGGGCTCCTCCTCGTATCGTTGTCTCTTTGAGCTCCTTTGTGGGTGTGTGGCTGAGTTTTTATCACGGAGAAAAACAGGATGCAAGGGATGAATGGGAATCGCGGGATGAAATGAGAAGCGCGTTCTTGGTTCTACTTATTTTCGTGGATCGACATAGGAAAACATTTGCAGGGCGTGTCCTTTGCCTSCACAGACAGCTCAGGCTGCTAATTCTGTTTATCTCTGTGCAGTGTCTTGTCACGGAGCAGGTCCCCTCTTTTACGCGATTTGCATTAGCCTTAGTTTCCAGGGGAAAAAAAATAATGACTGTTGCGTTGTGTAAGTGAACAATGCATCTGCCCACTGCAAATACRGTGGAAGAATTCAGTTTTCTGTTGGTATGTGTTTTTCACTGGTGTCTATATCACTTTTTTTCAATGTCATGCAAGTTCTTCAAGAATAAAATTTTAACCTAAGTAATTCTTCATAGCCCAGGGACCTACCTKTTTTATCAATATCTGCTATACATTAATTTCTACAGTTTTAGCTGCAACATTAAAGTGGAAGCCTGGGCAGTATCTCTAAYATCATAGAAACATAGGATGGTTTGGGTTGGAAGAGACCTTAAGGATCACCTAGTTCCAACCCCCTTGCCATGGGCAGGGACACAWTCCACTAGACCAGGTTGCTCAGAGCCTCATTTAGCCTGGCCTTGAACACTTCAAGAAGTGAGGCATCYACAGCTTCACTGGGCAACCTGTTCCAGTGTTTCACCATTCTCACAGCAAAGAACTTCCTCCTRGTATCTAATCTAAATCTGCTCTCTCTTAACTTGAATCCATTCACCCTTGCCCTGTAAAAAGTCYTTCTACATCTTTCTTGTGGGCTCCCTTCAGGTGCTGGAAGGCTGTAATTAGTTTATCCTGAAGCAGCCTCTTCCAGGCTGARCAATCCCAACTCTCTCAGCCTTTCCTTKTAGGAGATATGCTCCATTCCTCTAATCTTCTTGATGACCCTCCACTGGATTCACCCTAACAGGTCCATGTTCTTCCTATGCTGGGGACCCCAGATCTGGATGCAGCACTGCAGGTGGSGTCTCAYTAGAGCAGAGGGGCAGAGGGCAGAAKTCCCTCCCTGCCCACACTGCTTTGGATGCAGCCCAGGACAGGATTGGTTTTCTGGGCTGTGTGTGCACATTGACAGCTCATGTCCAGCCTCTCATCCRCTAATACAGGAAATTGCATTGCCGTGTAGAATGTCACTTGCACACTAAAACACTAAGACACACTTTTTACTTTCCAAACTCTCTTATGTGAACATGTATCTCAAAGACTATGAAGATGAATCTCCAACAACAGTCTTGCATGACCTCTATTGTGAAATCAAGACTCAAAAGGTAATGTCTTCATTCACTTMCTTCTTGAAAAATTGTGTGTGTGTGCATGTTCTGTAAGCTTAAGGTTCTGTTTTGATCATTAAGCCACAATTCAACTTCATTAGTGAGCAGTTGTGGCCCTTACCTTTACTCACCTCCAAGTCCTCATAATGGCCATGGGTATTGGGGTAGTGCCTTAAAATTTGTAGGTGACTCAAAGTAGGTTTAGCAATATTTATTAGTTTGCAGTCACTATTGTCATTTTGGTAAGCAGGGAACAAAGGTTACAGGGAAGTTGTAGCTGTGCCAAAGTAAGAGGAGTACAATTTAGGAGCAGCAGCTCCCACCAAAGATGAGCTTGCTTGTTTTCCATGACCTGCCTTTAGAATAAAATCAATCTTCACAGAAATTTCAGTACCTCCCGCCATTCAGTTAAACTCATGAAAAAAGTTGTCTATTTCTTATACAGAAGTAGGAAAAATGGGTTATATAAATGAACAAGTATAGAAATAGAGTGGTATAAATGTGAGGTTTACCTTCTGCTCTGCACTAATTCCTTGTACATATGGATCAAGACTCCAAACCAATTCCTGTTATCTGATATTTTTCTAGAGTAAAAGCATATATTTTTCTATGCAAGATTACCAGAAAGCAGTCATCATATTGTGAACTGTCATCATGGTTTAATTTTTATAAGTTTTTATACATTTATGCCTTATACCTACAGAACATCAGGAATATATATGTACCTGATAGTTTTCAGATAYAGAAAAGACCTACTTTTGTTGCCTATCTTCATCTGAATTGCAGTCGAATACTTACTCCCAAAATATAAACAACTATCATGTGATGATTTGAAAACYAGTATTTCTATGTTCCATTCCTCCTCTCTGTCCCCAAAGGATGATGTTAGTGCCAGTCTTGGTARGAGTTGCTCTGAAAAACAAACAATTCATGAGTTTATGAAGGCAAGTGAAATACTGATGCAAAGGAATGCAGCRGATCTTGGAAAAATAAGAGAGCTGTTCCAGAAATATGGCTACAAACCACATGTCAAAGACTCTACAGGTAATATTTTCTGGCAGYATGTGAAGAAAAATATCATTTTTATAAAACGTTTCTCTTTAGCTATGTGGTTTTTTTCTGTTAATTAAGAGATCAAGTACGTCTATGTTATTTGCTTTATAATAATATCCAGAGGGTAAAAGATTTTGTTGTGATTGGTGCAGTAAGAATAAATCAAAATACAAACACTTGAAAGTAGATCTCCTGGCATGCTTTTAAAAGGTTAGTGTGTGTTGGATTTTGGATTTTTTTCAGTAATAATTATATTCAGCAAACATGTTAGCAAGCATGTTTTCATAATACAGGGAATTATGCTGCTTCAGCTTCTTATGCCTGAGAAACTACTGGAGATGCACCTCAGTTGGTTTGTATTCATATGTGATGGTTTCATTAACTTAAATCACCTTAGAGAAAATTTTTAAATGTCTGTTTTGCAGAACAAATGGGACAAGACAAGAATGTACAGTAATTAGTAGCATGTAACAAGCAGTAGTGGCCTTATCATTGGAGGGGAAGGAGGTCTTTAATCCAGTTAAAGAAAGCACACACCTGTCTGAAAAATCCAGATGTGCCAAATGAGTTAAAGTGCCAATGTGCCAAACGACTACAGCTGTTGCTACTACACATACTCCTTTGGTATTGAGGGCCCAATCAGTCCTCAAAGAGTCTTAACCTTCCCTGAACATTATCTAGTCATTACACAGAACAAAATTATGGTTGTGAACCATATTCATGTCCAGGTTAAGCTACTGTAGCTGTTTTACACAGACAGGGCAGAAGGCTCTGATTTTTATAGYACCTTTCTTCATATAGTCTCTTTGCTTTTAAAAAAGAGTCTCCAAACAGAGCTACAAGGCTAAATTATTTTTTAAGTGGTATTTTTAAGTTAAGTGTGTCTGAATACATAATACCACTGCACACCAGAAGGTATATAACTTTAAATAGCCTCCCCCCGCTACCCCCTCACAGAATCAGTCAGGTTGGAAAATACTTCTGAATCATCAAGTCCACCCTGTGGCTRAACACCACCAAGTCAACCAGACCACGGCACTGAATGCCACGTTCAGTCTTTCCTTACACACCTCCAGGGACAGTGMCTCCATCACTTCCCCAGGCAGTCCATTCCAAYATCTAATCACTCTTTCTGTGRAAAGATTCTTCCTGATGTCCAACCTAAAATGGATTCTTCCTGRTGTCMTCCCCCGGCACATCTTAAGATTRTGTCTTCTTGTCCTGTTGYCTGGGAGAAGAGCCTGACCCTCCACCTGGCTRCASCCTCCTTTCAGGCAGTTGTRGAGTGGTAASGTCCACCYTGAGCCTCCTTTCCTCYMKGYTAAACACCCCCAGCTGCTCCTCACAGGACTTGTGCTCCAGACACTTCACCAGATTCATTGCTCTTCACTTACTATATCATGCAGAAATGCACAAACGTTTTGGGGCGTTTTGGTTTCTCTAACTCCAAAAATGTATAAATTATACATTCACATACTTTTGCAGTGGACYCTTGTTATCTGAAAGACTATCTTTTTTCACAAGTTTTTAGTTGCTGCCTCATAACCTTTCTTCAATACTGCTCTTCTGAAGAATGAGTATTATAGTACTGTGTGCAGCCTTTGCTCTTTCCCCAAAAGCTTTTCGTCTCCATGCAGGGATAAAAATACATTTGTGTAAAAATGTTTGAATTTCATTTTCCCTACAAATATTTACCAGCAGAGTGAAATTCAGTGAATATGTGACTTGTAACAGGCTAAGCTATAAATATAAGCTTTTGATATCTGTTTTAGCTTCAGGTTCAATACTTTAAAGYGAAAGAATGAATCTATYTTTTTACAATAACAAGTAAAAAAAWTTGAATACTGGAGAGGTGTCCCAATTTATTTTATAAATTCTTTCAACAGAAACTTCTGACTTTTTCTTTTTCATTTCTTTTTTTAAGAAGTAGAGGAAGAAGTTAGTGAATCCACAGTGTCTGTCCAGAATAAATCTTATGGAGAAAAAGCAAATGATGTACCTCATCTTTCCACTAGTASTGAGAAGCCACCGTTGCCCAAAGACCCACTGCATAACCTCCAGCTTTCYGATTTTGGTCTTTCACAATACGCTTTCTCCAGGCCTTGGAGTGCAGTGAAAGCACAGCACACATCAAATGCACAAAATCAACAAAAGACTCTCGTACTCAACTCAAAGAATGAGACTCCCTCAAAACTGCGAACACCCCGTGCTTTGCCCGTAACWCCGAAATGTAGGCTAAAGATGGATGATTATGAATGTGTAACACCAAAACTTGAACACTTTGGCATTAGTGAACATACCGTGTGTATGAATGAAGATTATACGATGTCACTTATTCATAAAACTTCTCAGAAAATCAAAAAGTAAGTTCAGATTTAGTCTGCCAAATTTTCTCTGTTTTCTTCTTGATGTACTGATTTCTTGCYGCTATCACCCTTTGCTTTGTCTTCAGGATGATTGTTATCTCTCAGCTGGTTGGCCCTGTGTTGTTTAACTCTATGTCTTTTCATGTACCATTGCAGTGCCAAATGCTGACACAAAATACATCTGATGTGCTCCTTGCCTTGACTGCACCACAGGAATCTTCCATGTGCAATRTATTTACAAAGGGGAAAACACAATGTGATCTGTTGCCTTCCTTAACCATGGGTTTGGGTCTGGGGGGCATAGATATTACAAAGGCAGTTTAGAGGTCTCAGAATCTTTAGTAATACAAACAGAAAACAGGTGGGTAAAGCATTTAGTAAATTTATAGAAGCACTGTATTGTCTTTTACGTAAGTCCCACCAGTTGCTGCTTTGCTGCTTTTGCTCCAATCTTCTGTTGAAAAGACTCCTTTATAATTAGAACCATGAAAATCTAGAGAAAAATAATTGTAGCAGTGAGGTATAGAGTACCTAGTTAATAGGTCATGTTATTATAGTTAGTATTTGCAATATGTTCAATTTTAAAAGCRGACAGTACCTAAATATCTGATATTTAGAGAAATTGTTTGGAAAACAAGGATCATATGCATGAAAACACTTCGAAAATTCTACTGGTTCTACTAATTGTAAAAACTAAAATTCATATGGTTTCAACTATCTATAAAGCTCCAGAGATAACTGACTTTTTATTTAACTCAGAGTCTGAGATGGGTTCATCTAAGTAAAATATACTGCTTCATTTACTGCCTATACTGTTTTCTTCTGGGTTTTTTTTAAGCTTAGACATTTTGTAGAGATGCTCTAAATCTGGTTATCATAGTTAAGATAACTTCTTTTAACATTTTAAATAATTTTCTTYAAATACACAGTTTTGTATGTCAGGTAAGCTTCTTTTTGCCTTGTATTGTCTCTTAACTGCATATATCATTTTTCCAATAGAATATCTTGCAYAGGAAAAAATATTTTTTAAATTATTAAAATTATCATTAATTATCTGTTTCCAGTGTTATGAAATTGATATTAAATAGCTTGTCACTTTGAAATCACTAGATTTTATTTTAAAAGAATTTTGGGATTTCTCCCTTTAAATTGTCATGTAATTAATAAAATTACTTTAAAGCTCTATAGTATTTGATTAAGATAAATAATCTTATTTAAACTTAAAAATTCAATTAAAAATCTTTTTGTTTTCACAAGACTCTTAYTCGTTTAAAATCAGAAAAGGTTTCCTCTTGTTCTTTGGAATTTTATAGGCAACAGGCAGTTCAACACCAAATTGACCATCTGGGGCATCTGTCCTACCCTGGATATCTTTTTGGTTGTTTGGTTTGCGTTTGGTTTTTTCTTAATGCCTTGGATTGAAATCTCAGTGTATTTGATAATCTGTGGCTGGACTGAATATTTGCATACTACAAATTTAAGTAGAATCATAGAGGAGAAAATCAATAAAAATTTCTGTTTGAGAAAATTAATTTTTTACTTACATATTTGTGAATGAATACTAGAAAAGTGATCAGATTGGCAATATTTCTTTAATTGAGATTTCTTCATAATACTTGAGAGCTGATTGGGATTTGATTTTCAGGTTGGTTAAAAGAGACAATAATGGAGGAAATTTGCCAGAAATGACAGTCAGGGAAATCATGGTTACTCCTGCATCAAAATCAAGTATGAGAGCTGAGARTGGTAAGTTTAAAATATATGAAATTAATATACGTATGCATTTTTATAGAATGTGTGTGTGAACACATTGTAAACACATGGTAAGCTTAAATTGTATTTCTGGTTCAATAGAGTTAACTCAGGCCCAGTCATTGCATGAATACTAATGTCTAAAAACTGTTAATGGCTTCTTTGGGAAGATTTCTCACTCCGATAAATGTTTCCTGATTCTTTCACTCATATCCAACTGGAATTGTGAAGAGAAATTAATCATTTTGTAATTGCTCCTAATTTTTTGAAATAAAAATACTGTTTTGCCAACTTGGCCTTTTTTTCTGAGAATACCTATTAGATTTGTTTAAAGACAGGAAAGAAAGGGGCAGAAAGACCATAATTTAAGACTTTGAAGAGTGATGCTAAATCTTCTTTGAGAGGAGAAATAGGTTATTTTAAAAATCTRTAAACATCTTGGGACAAACATAGTGACAATTGGGTAAATGAGAAGGTAAAGCAATGCTGWTTTAAGTTGGGCTCTTCCAGTTACATTCAGTGGTGTGGGACTAGAATGACTTTTTTTTTTTATTTGCTGGTTTTAAGGAATACTGTAATTTGGATGGATCAAAATATCAATTAAAATTATACAGATTTTTAGAAAATGGAACTGGAACTGGTAATAGTGTGTATGTGTGTGTGTGTACATACATAATTTTATTTTTATTTCACTCAYCCTTAATATCAGCAGCTGACTGGATGGCTTCCCCTATGGTATTTGTGCTCTGTACTCCTGATGGGAAGGTCTCTTCCAAAACAAATAGTACTGTCTTGTCAAGGTCACCAGAGACAAAGGAACTGCCTCTTCCCAGTCATACAGCAACWCCACAGTGTCCAGATTTTCAAACAAGATGGCTAAAAGCAGAAGCTAAGGTAGTAAATAGCAATTATGTACATTTTCACATGCTTTGCCATAAGCAGTTTTTAAAATGTCAGTTTGGGATTCTTTTCCAATACTATTTTTTCTTATGTCGCTGTAAAAGTTCYGATTGTAATTCTCTAAGAACATTTACTAAATACTTTACCTAACATAAGTAAATTAACTGAAGRCATTTAATACCTCTTTTGCTGCAGCAGGTAAAACCAGGGGAGAAGACTGAGTCAGTGACAAAGGATGATGCAAAAAATACRCAATACAAAGAGGACAAAATTCCTCTTACTGCGAGCTCTGATGAGTATCTTAAACATTTTGAGGACCCTTCTCCTCCRAAATTGAAACACTATGACCAATTACTCAATACTCCTCCCCCTCCAGAAATAACAAGGATACCAGATGATGTCCTAAAGGTTAGCTAATATGATTTTATTTTTCATTAACTAATTTTAATATAAGAGTACTAAAATTGAAAGGGCCTAGTTCTATCTATATCCATCTGTTTGGAGTTCCTAAGTAATTCTTTTTATTCCCTTTTAATGTTTCCCATAGATTCTTTCTCAATATAATCATAAGGTAGACTTCTCTAACACCAAGGAAATGGGGACCAAGGTGGAAAAAACTACAAGATATGAAAGTGATTCCACTGATTATTGCAACAAAGAGAACAGGTATGATTACATTTTACARATTTGATTAAGTGATTTCATTTGTAGGAGCTACAAAGAGGTTTTAATCCACTTATAAATTCATGCAGCTGCTAGCTCTTCAACTACAATAACAGTTCTTGCCTTTGAGACTAAATGGGTTCTGACATAGCATCTCGGTATCTGACTACCTGTTTGTAAAGATCAAATATTATAGTTGATGGTATGATTGGATCCTCACAAATAAAAAAAAAAAATGGAAGGCAGAGTTTTACTGTAGGTTTACCTGTAGGTGTACTTTGCTTTGTGGCAATCAAAGCACCAGCRAATGCTTTCTGAGTAAATTTAGGCAACAAAACGTGGAGAAAAGTATCTAAATGAAAAGTGATTTTACAGTTGTTYTGGCAAAGAGAAAATTATTTGAAATACAATGCTACAAGAAGTACAACTAATCTGAGAACAATTGAATAATAGTTTTATAAAATACATAATCAATTTGAATATAAAGATGTTTTTATGATAACTTTATCGCAGTGTAGCTATTCCTGATTCACTATAATAAATGTTACGCTTGTTGATTATCTGTTAAACATAGAATCTGTACTGGTTATTTAAAGGTTCAAGGAACATGCCAAGAACAACAACCCAGAGTGAGACTGATAAAAGCTGGTATCTTACTATACTTGGGAGTTGGAATCCATTTCAGTAATGTCACTTTAGCCAACCATCTGTTTTTTGTTGCCAAGATAAAAAAGACAAGTTTTCAATATTTGTGTCTGTTTTTAATTCAAAATACAATTGAAATAAGCTCATTAAYTCATCTGGGTATTTTCAGAGGATATCGTGGAGTTTTCAAGCCAAACTTTTGAAATCAAACCGAAGACTGTGTTCAAACTGTTTCATATTTGTGGATCTTATCACCAAATCATAAGTYAAAAAGCAAAAGGAAAAACTGGTGAGGAAAAAGAAAGCTATACAAAGAAAAATCTTTTTTAATAGAGAAAAATTCTTTGTCTGTGATATGAATAAACTTGTTTGAACTAACAACTTGTTCTAAATTTTTTATTGACATTGTTGGCAAAATGAATTGAGGGTTTCTAAATATGTTAYACTTCAGGGAGGAATACAGATTCATATACAAGGTAGTACTTCAGTTGTTTGTTGTGTAAGATTACATTTGCAGTAGGCTACAGAGTGTGCAGTTAGGTTGTAATAAAASCAAAGTCCTGTATATTGCTCAAAGAAGTGGACTTCTCTGGCTGTTCTGGTGACYGTCTACATAGTGTCAGGTCTGAGGTTGAAGTCTGGTACTTCAACAGTATTTGGTATCTTCAACAGAGACAAGCCTTTTTTTATACTGGCAGAGTAAGTCCTGCTTTACAGTTTAAAGCACTTCTGTGTGTCTAGCTAGTTCTTTCTGCAACGCTGAGAAGTAGCTGACGCATTCTTGCATCAGACTATTACCCCTCTGGCAGACAGGCATTTTCCAGGCAGTTTCTTAATGTACATCAACATAGTATCAGGTGCTATGCATCTGGTTTCTTTGTAGCCCTAGAGGGTGACTCTGTCCCCACTTTGAGTTACTTGAAAATGTGCAGTTGATACTTGTTATGTGTGTCTTCAACTACTKGAGGAATTTGCTGCCAGCCGTGTAGGTAATTGCTTCCTTTCCTGCTGCTGCTGTGTGTGTTCTCTTCAGTCCTGGTGTCGCTTTCAAATATGCACATCTACCCCTGTAGTTGCTAACCAAGATGAAGTTCTCAGAGCTCTTTGGCACTCTTTTATCACAGTAACCAGGATTTTTTTCTACCAGCGCTTTCACTGTTTTCCACTAGAAGACACAGCTAAGTATCCTTGKTTGGAGCCAATTGCTGTTTCCAGTGTCAGCTATTCCTCTGACTCCAGGACTGCTCCTAGCTTTTGTCTTTCAGTTGATGACTGAAATTCTGTTATTTATATGAAGGCAAACATGCAATACATGAGAAGGTCCCAGGAGATGTGGATAAGTGGATGTTCTTCTCAATTCAGCTCTATTTTTTTTAAGTCTTCAAGATATGCAAACATGTACAGATGCCCACAAGTATTTCTTCAATTGTTTAGACAGACTTGTCCTGGTTAAAATTTAACAAGTAAAGATGCCTTTTTTTCTGCTACTACAGTAATTTTCCAAGATAAGCATACATCAAATTAACTGGAGAAGGTGATTTTCTGCTAGTTCTGACCTGAGCACAGTCATTGAAAATGCTAATTTCTGATGAAATGTATGTACTAATGTGTTAGTCTGTGAATCTGATTAAAACTTTTGGATAATAAATAAATCTGTCTCAAATGCTTGGTGTCCGCTATAAGAACACTTACTTGTTCTACCCTTCCTCTTCAGAGAGTGAAAACCAGACTTGGGTCCAGCTATTTCATAAATTAAAAGCACTGGTGGGGTAAATGTTGGCTCTGGAATTTCATGGCCTTGGAAAGGTACAAAGTATTCTTACTACAGAGCAAGAGCCAGACTTCCACGGCTTGCTGCTGCAGCCRGAGGCCAGGAAACATGGGCTGGAAACCTGCAGGAGTGATATGGGTGTTTGCAACCAGTTAGAGGCAGAGAAAAATGGCCCTCTGAGAAAGGACAGGGAGAAGGTAAGGCCTGGAGGAACACCTGCAAGGGAGGTGGGGTACGTGTAGTAACCCTGGTGGGGCAGGGACAGGACATAAGAGCTGTCTGCTGTCTGAGCTGCTGGATGTGGGGTTTACCTCTGAGAAGTGTCAAAGTCAGGAAACCTTTTCTAGAGAGTTGTCATCTTTGTTCTCTACTTACTCAGCTGGGAGATAAACTTTGGAGGAGTGGTTGCTATTCAAAGTGTAGACATGTAACAAAGTTGTTTCTCTTAGGGCTTTAAGCATCCAACAAAGAAAAGGGAACATATCCAGCTGCCTTGATGAGGGTCAGAAATTCGTCATCAAATTGCTGCATACAAAGAAAATCCTGTGGATTGACAAATGTGGATATAGTGTTGTCTACACCACTTCCTGAGTACACAGGATTGCTCACTGTTGAAGACCATGTTTTAATTTCCCCAAACCACAGTGCTCTACATATTTGGCTCTTGTTAGGGATTAACATCCCTCCTCAACTCTTATAGTAGCTTTCAGAGACAAGCACAACCAGGTTATGGTGACTGAATTCCCTCCAGTGCACTAAGAGATTAGCTGGTGACAGCTTTCACTTCCCTTTCACCCCTTGCCCAAGGGCTGAATGAAATATTTGCTGCTGAAGGCAGTTATGCATGTTTATTTCCTGGCCATTCTGCTTCATGGACCACTACATACAAAACCAGTAGGTGCTTTTTTTCTCTGCCAGTTGGGCAGGCACCAGCCTTCCCTGGCCATGTCTCCCATGCCAGCAGTGAAGCCACATTGCCTTCCAGAGCAGCTGAGTCACAGACACAGGCTCACTTGCTGCTATTGCCTTACATAGTGACTACATTTAGAGAATTATCCTTAAATGCAATTAAAGCAAAAAACAGGACACAAAACTGAGGAAATGCCCATATTCCTGTGTACCTCTAATGGCTGGTTTGTCCTTCCCTTTGGTGTGAGCTGTAGCATTCTGTAATTACATGCTGGTTACTCACTGAACTCATTTTGCAGGACAGATGAGCAGTGGCCTTTGCTCTTCTGTCTTCCAGGTCCGTCAAGTGTCCCCACCCTGAGCAAGCCTGCCCCTGGTAACACACRAGTCCCTGGGTTCCTCATAGCAGCAGTATTTGGAGCATGGCCTCACACCAGAGGTAACTGCACCATGGAAAAACATCCCACCCATACCACCTCTGGCAGCAATAAATCAGTTCCACGTCTAGGCTGAGTCCTTTATAAGCAATGTTTATAAGTGTCTTGAGCTCTCTTTAAAACAAAGGTGGGGAGCACTTTTCGGAAAAGTGACTCAAGATGTAGGCAACTCTGTGAATTAGACACATTCATGAAGACTAAAATTGCAACTCCCTAACTCAGAAGCCAGAGAATGGGGACAGAAGAGGGTTAAGCCGTGGGCAAACTGAACCTAAAATCCCTCAAACTATACTAAACCAAGGGAAACCGGAGAGGGAAAAAAAACCAAAAACATACAGATCCCAGCACATGACACAAAGCACACTTTCATCCTCAGCAAACGGAAACATTTACTTTAGTCCTAGCCTCTGCTSAGGCCTTGAATGAGGAAGGTGGAGGTTCTAATGAGCAATTACTGCTTCTACTCCTGCTCTTGCCTTGCTCTGAGCATACAGGGGCTCAACGTGCAGAAACCAAGCACCTAGTCCTGCCTGGACCAGCTGGACACTCCCCATCAGCCAAGAACAGCTGGCCCCTGCTAGAAGACCAGAGGCASCCACACATCTCAACGTCTCCCCCTSCAGTGACATAGGCCAACAAGCACTGAGCTAAGTCCCCAGCACTGCTTTGCTGAGATGGATCACCAGTTCTTCATCCTGCTCAAGGAACCAGGCATCACCACACAGCAGTCTTCCATTTGGCCCATGGACAACTGAGATCCCTGAGCTACCCCCTCCTCCATTTTCAGATTCCAGAAGCTGACTGCTAAACACCCTCAACCTCAACACCCCTAGCTTGATTAATAAGCTCTAACACAGCAGCCTCAAACATTGATACATCACGAAGCGATCAAAAGATTAATAACATCAATTTTTATTTCAAACAATACAGAACACCTGTAATCCTCCTGGTCATATTTTAGGTAAGTCTTTAAAACACTGGATACATTAATTGACTATTCAAACTATAACAATCAGGGACAGGATGATGGTGCTGCTAATAGGGTTTCTTCTACACAAACGAGAAGGTTTAAGAATTAACTATTTTTTTCACGATGCTCAGCTTTGTTTTCAGTGCTTAGCAACAAAAGCAAAAAAAATAAGCCTGCTTTTGAACAGCAAGTAGGAGTAAACAGAATAGAATCATMCAAAGAAACAAAGGTTTAGTAAGGTCTCATACGGCTTGATGGGGGTGGGGCACGATTYGGAGGAGTAATTGCTATATCCAAGTAGTCTCCTATCTGGAATTTCTGAGACTGCAATGTCATGGAATCATCTGTGCCCTTMCGGCCCGACATGGTGCTGCCAATCTCCTTCACCCTGTGAGTAGCAGAGGAAAGGCAAGTCAGTTACAAGTGGCCAATCTCTCCAGATGTCCAAAACAGGAACTGCAAGGGYTCATAACCCCCTTGCCATACCATTCCCTGCACTGTACTTAGCATGTGACTATGCACACAAGACACGGTGGTACTTCTCTGCAGTAGTAGAGGGCAAGGGAGCCTTCTACCCTATTATGTTAAATAGTAGTGCGAACCTCTCACCCCTTCCATACAAAGCACAAGATTTCAGAGCAGGTTATATCCACTGGACTCTGACAAAGACTAGCTTATGCCATTTTGGAAGAGAAACACCTGCAGCAAGATCACTGCTGTAACTCAGATGTGAGACCCACCAGGAACAAAGCATTATCTCAAGCTGGAGGACCACGTTCCAGCTGGTTGCCAGTACTGCAAACAAAGCCTTCAAGCACACAGRTATTGTTTCGGGAACACATTAACAAGCACTACAAACAGTTTTAGTGGTCATTATAAATAACTTCAAAAGTGTGTGTGGGTTCTGAACTTTTAAATCAGTATTATTGGAGAATAATTTACTGCTCTGGTGCCCCAAGTATTCTATTAACTCAGAAAAGAGATGCCATTTACCTATAGCCAGGCCTCTTGAGATCTGTAAAAACAATTGCAAAGTTGAAGTGCGTGCCCTTCTTCCGTGCTTCTGGGTAAACTTCTTTCACTAAGCTGGTCAGCTCTTTCAGAGTTGCATCCATCCTAGATTAAGCAAACAAACCAAAGTGCTTCACAATCTCAAAGGAACAGTAAAAAACAAAAACAGCTACCCAAGATATTCAAGATGAAATCAACACATTGCTACAACTTAACCCTATGTTTCTTTGCCTTGGCATAATCTGTGTCCACACCCAAAGTTGTTACATTTCAGCTACATAGAAAGCCATTGATTCCAAAACCGCACATGCCAGACAATAAATTTTTTGATTGAACAATCAAGGGACRTGAAGTCACTCTAGTTATTGATTGTAATACCTGGGAGAATTCACCACTTACCACACATTGGAAGCGACATGCTCCAGTGCAAATGTGTCTGATTCATTGTGATATTCAGACAGATCTCACCTCTATATTTCAATATCTGTGTTTCCAGGTCTCTCTGAAGAGTTACCATTTAAAGAGCAGGAATCTATTTAATTTTTAATGCATTAAAGCATTCATACAAGGCACAGTGTATGAATTTCCTCACCTAAGCTAGCATCTGTATTACAACAGTTTATTATTAGAGAAAATATAAGAAAAGCAGRAAAAAAAGGGTTTTCCATTTCTGCCATAGCAGGCAGCACTCCTTTAYCCAGACTTCAACCAGAGCAAGCATAAAGCTCATGTCTGGAATTTCAAGAACAAAAGTACTCAATCATTGCAACTAAAGTGTCTCAAATTATACAGACTGTGCAACCAAGGAGCAGTGTATCRGCAGACAATGCCTGTTCAGACTTCTGCAAATGGCAAACACCAACAGCCTGGACAGAGTCCATAGATTACACTTCAGTAAATTAGAACTGCAAGCTTTGGTAGCCACAAAAATGGATTTATTCAACTGCACAACGTATGAGTTTCAACTCCAGCAAAGGTGATGAAGCCAAAGGAAGGTTTAAAAAGTAGCAATTCCTTTTCAAAGGCATTATTCAAAATACTACAAACAAAACCTAACGGTTTTGCCATGGAGACTGATGCAGTTCTCCAAAAGAAATCTGACAGTAATAAAAGGCAGCTCTCTGTTAAAGCACTGCTACCTGGCCACGCAAAAAGAACACTTATTACTCCATTCATAGGAAGGTCTGAGTTAAACCAACAAATCATTCACACAACAGTTCAAGCCTTCTGGGACAACTGTTTCTACTGGACAAACGGGATTCTTGGAACAAAATTAAAGGAGAACCTCTGTGCTGAATAGATGCGTTGTGATAACCATCGCCACAACACAGCCCACCAATTACATGCAGTAGTAACAGCACAATTAGCGACACTAAGTCTCAGGTCGCAGCAACGAGCGCTTAGCCAAAGTTGTGCTTCCAGAGATACCACCTCTCAGCTGCCCAGGCACAGCCAGAACCGCTCCACTCCAGCGGCGGCAAGAACTCCTCCACATCTCCTGCTCCCTCTGGCACCTGGCGCCCAGGCGAGGCCCCGCTCTGCCATCGCCAGGCAGAGCTGAGATGTCACTCACCAGGTGTAGATCTGCAGCTCGCTAGAGGGCACGTTGCCGCGGGAGAACTCGTCCATACGATGGTGGCGCCCATTGTTGGTGGTGAAAACGCGAAGCAGCAGTGGGCACGTCTGCGAGGCGGGGGTGAGAATTGGGACAGGGGTAAGAATCGGGATAGGGGTGAGGATCAGGATGAGGGGCCGTCTGCCACGCCCCCCCCCCCCAGGCCTGAGGCCCCACGTCGTCATCAAACGCTCCCCACTCCCCCCAACCTTCGCTGCCCGCCCTGGAGCGGCCGGAGAAGCGGCGCGACACCACCACCCCGCACTCCGGACACCTTCTCGCGGTCGATSGGCTTCTCCGGCTCTTTCTTGATCTCCTCCTGCGTCACCCGCGACTCCACCGCCATCTTGCCGCGCCGCTCCCGGCTGTCGCGCCGCTCACTGCCCATCTCGCGAGAGCTGAGCGGGGCGCGGCCCCGGCGGGGCTCCTCCCTCACGCCTGAGGCACCGCCCGCCCTCAGGGAGACGGGCTTGGACGGGAGGCTGAGGTACGGAAAGAGTGCGATCAGCCGCTCTAAGTAACAGCAGGGAGAAATAAATTAGCGGGAAAGCTATTTAGAGTCTAGTTTCCCTTGGTATTACATTTAGGGAAAGGTCAAATGCATACGCTTCCCATTTACGGGACAAGTGGAATCTTTTATTAGGTTAAATTTAAGTCTGTGATTGTGTCTTACAAAACAAGCGGGAATATATAGTGTCTATATAAGAATACAAAATGCGTGTTTCTGATGTGATAGCTTTTTTTAAATGTCGAGAGTTGCTCATTACTCAGAGCGGTGGGTAGAGAGGGGTTCAGTTGTTTCYACAGAATTTACAATTAAGTTATTTCCTCGGATGCTGGGAATTTATKTCTCATTTTGAGAGTAAAGCAAAGTTAAGTTTCTCTGTAAAATTATGCAGAAGYGTATGTGCTTGCAGGTGCAAAATAATCAAATATCAGCGAGTCAAATATTTGCTGTGCCTGGAAGCGAGGTCTGTAGAAGGCTGCCCAGTCCAAGTCCTTGCCCTAAGGAGGATCAGCAAGGGCTGCTTGCCCAGGGCCAAGACTGAGTAGAATCTGAGTATGCCCAAGGATGGAGATTTCTGGGCAACCTGCTCCAGTGCTCAGTTGCCTTTGCAGTTAAAAATAGAAAAACAACGAAAAAAAGTTCATTTCTTATGTCAGTTTGTGCCCTTTACCTCTGATTCTGTGGCTGGGCATCGCTGAGATGCCTGGCCGTCAGTCTTCACTTCTGCCTGTCAAGTATTTCCACACAGTGCACCCTTTCTCTGAACAATCCCAGCTCKCCCAGYCTGTCCTCAYGTGACACATTCTGCCACCCCTTAAYCATCCCATTAAGCCATATTTGATTCTACATTATTGCAGTGTGCCTGCCCTACTCACACAATTCTCTGTTGGTGCTTGCCACAGAGAACAGCAGGTGCCTCACTGGAGCTGTGTCTCAGGGTCCCCATTGTGCAATGTACTTCTCGCAGTCAGGGAGTTCAGGGTGCATTTGGGCTGCTGCCCCAAGTATAACTCTAGCACCAGCAGTGAGTACAATAAGTTCTGCACCATGAAAGAATCAGGTGCTTGTTAAGGTATTATAAGTGTTGAAGTACCTGTTCTCTAAGGGAGATGTGATGGTTTGATTTCAGTCTTGCGACCATTGTAGATGCATGTTTCAAAGGTATTATTTATTTCTTAAAATGGAAAAAATTATAAAGATATAAAAGGAGACAATTATTATAAAAATATATTCATATATGATGTTTCTATGTACATAATAAAGAAGAAAAAGGGTTATGAGTCCATACTAGAAAAAAAAAAAAAAGCTCTTGCAGTTCACTCTGAAAGGAATGAGAAGGGAGTGTCTTTACAAACAGACTGACTCTGGGGTGAGATAAGGCTGATATTGGGAGATAGAAAAAAACAATAGGAAGGATTTGCGTAGGAATTCTACTGATTGGCTTACCCCAGTCTATGTTAATAGACTACCTGAGCAGAGACACAGAGATGTATATTGAAAGGGGGCAATGCATGATAGAAAGGGGGGTTTCATCAGGCATTTCGGGGAGCCTGTAACTTTCAAGTACCTCAGACAATGGGGAAAGAGAGAGGGAACTGCGGCCGGGAAATTGGGATAAAAGGAGGCTGCATCCTCTATGAATTTGAGGGACCCCATGGGAAATGCCCATGACCTCTCCCTTTATTCATGAATAAAGTTGTGGGACTCCTCTGTCTCCTTTTTGGACATAAACCTCTGGTGCTTGTGGATTAATTTTCCTAACAACTCTAATATAACCAACAATATGTGGTTTAAAATGTTGATTTATGGCRCACCAAATACAAGATGAGAGAAGCAGCAACCTAGTAGAGTTCACCCTCATTTTTTGTTAACTTCCTTTTTTACTAGTCTGGATAGTGTTGTACAGTTTGTAATCTACATTAAGTTATAGCATATCATTATTCGTTACCATAGGAGATGACTCAGCCTTGCCACCATTTGCGGGATTTGATTTCCCAGGCAACAATACAGTTTATTACTCTGCTAAAATTAATTATATCTGCCATGATAATACACACTTTGGGCTCAGTGTGTAAACTACCATTTCTGAATTTCTAGGAATTTATGTCTAGAATCAGGTATTGTAAAGGAACAGCTGTGACAACTAAAGCACGATTCTGTTATGAATCTGGGTAGTTCCTTTTGCTAGAACTTGTGGAGYACTTTATTTATGTGAAAAATTACCCTAATAGGCCTGAGTTTTAGGTAAATTAAAGGATTAATTAATTTATTATGCATTAACTGTATCAAGACAATTTATTTTCAGTCTAAAATCTTAGATTCTTAYGTATTTGGAAGCGAAGGTTGAAAATTATTTGGAAATGAAAATGCAGTGATGTGACTGCAGARTGCAGGTTTTACTCGGGGTAGGGCTGTCTGGTTAAACAAGACAAAACACCATAAACTGAGTTCCCACAGGTTTAGGCTGAAGTCTTTCATGCACTRTAGTTGGTCCAACTGTTTGCTTTTGCCAAAGGAGGGGGATTTCACTCCCACTGCATGTCCTTAGTCACTTGAGGGTTTTTCCCTCCCTTCTGCCAGGCATGACTCTCCGTAGATGCTTCCAAAACTAAGTTCAGTTCCCCAATTTAACAGAAAACTGCCTAGTGGGGGTTCAGTTCTCCATCAATTAGTTTCATTTGGCACCTTCTAAACTGATTCCACGATTGCTAGATCTGATGCAAGGTGAGTGGTGGGAAGTGCATGCCCAGGAACAGCTGGGAGGTGGAGGGAGAAAATAGGAATGGAAGAGGGTATGTCCCTTCAGTGGCAGTGAGATGGCTGATTGCTTCACTCTCCCTTCGTATTTCCTTAAGTTTTGTGGGGCAAGAAGTCCCTCTGCTAGTTCAGAGACACTGTGTGCTGTGCAAAAAAATGTACACAGAAACACATATAGGGTATGCTGTAAGGAAAATGGAAGCTCCTCACAGAGGAAGTGAGGCAGAGTAAGACTGCATAGGGGCAAGTCTCCAGCCTTTGTTGTTGGTAAGGCCAAAAATATGACTCAAACGTTTTTCAGCTGTAAATGCCTGTAGAGCAGGAGACAAGTGGTTTGGAGGTGTGAATTGCCTCTTTGAGAATTGTTAAYACATATTCTTAAGGAAGTGATTATTTAAATAGCAAACTGAATTGTTTGTTGGGGCATTTAGGACAGGTATGAATGAGTTGGTGCCATTAGGATATGGGACTGAGCAAAGGTGCTACAGCCCTTCAGAGAAGGGCACTGTGGGTCAAGGAGCCCATTGGCCTATAAAACACCTGCTGTGATTAAGTTGCAACTGAAACGGAAAAACAAAAGGAGCAGTTGGTATGGGGTAACTTAAGACTTTCTAGGCGGACTGGAAAAATAGTAGCAAATAACAAATGTCCTTGGGAAGATACAGAAAGTTAGGGGACTGCTGAGCCTGGGATATCAACCATTGAGGCAAACCTCTAAGAAACTAGAAAAATGATAACATGATCAGAATAAGGAACTCCTAATATTTCAGACCCATGAGTGAATTGAATTTGAGTTCAAGGAAACTGAATTAGCCTCAGCAGCATACTGCTTCCAGGTCCCATTTTCCAGGACTTTTGGCTTATTGGCTGTTTCTGAGTTSTTTCTAACCACGGCCACATACAGCTCCTTAATTTTTCATGATTGTATGTGTGTCCCATAAAGCCTGTTTGATAGAGGACTCAGTCTTTATCCTTATTGTGGAAAGTTCAAGTACCTGTTCTGGCAACAGCCCAATCAACTTCCAAACACCTTTACAACAAACTGAGTGAGTTTCAATTGCAATCCAGCTTTTACTGGTGGAGGAAGAACACAGGTACAATTTCTTTGCAAAAACGATTGCTGGTACTTCCGACATTTTGTGTCATGGTGATGTCATGTGTAAGTATTCATGTTCAGAATGCTCTGTGTGCAGTAGATTTTACTACAGCATTTTAATTTCCTGTGTTTTGTTGGCGTGAATTTCAAGAAGCCAGTAATGCTACTAGGAAATGACACTGTTTTCATTTAAGCTTCAGTTTTTGTCCTCTGGTTTGAATTTAGATGATTTGGGCTCACAAAATGTACCATAACTCTTGGGCTTCAATGGTCCTGTTCAACCTCCCCGTGAGGCAGCAGGTGAACGAGTCAATGGAGGACAGACTGGCAGGGCCAGCAAGTAGAAAAGCACTCTGGGACTGGATGTGTAAAGCCTGCAGAGACCCCTGAGGCAGCATCCTGATTCATGAGTACCGAGACTTAGCTACTTGGGAGGAATCTGTACCTGTCTAGAAATTACATATATGTTTTTCTCTTCTTCTTTTTTTTTTTTTTTTTTTTTTTTTTTTTTTTTTTTTTTTTTTTTTTTTTTTTTTTTTTTTTTTTTTTTTTTTTTTAAAGTCATCAGAAGGACTAGAAAATGCCTTGAAGATGATTTACTGTTCTACAATATTGCAGAATTATTTAATTGTTAATGTGATGGTAGTGCCAGTCAGGCTGTGCAGCCTTGTGCTCCTCCAGGGACACAGGCAGCACACACAAGGCAGTCACTGCTCTGCTTTGTAAACAAGCTGCCTCGTACTTGCCAGTGTAAGAACTTGATTGAAGTTGAAAGTGGTTTGCTATGTTGCCAAATGTTATCATTCTGCCATTCTGCTGGAACTATTCCACATCAGTTGTTTCCTGGAAGAGTATCCTCAGGATGCTTATTTTCAGTTTCAGAAAAAATTGTTTGGAGAATAAAATTTTAGGCACATGAGCATTATCATTCATATTTGTTACTTTTGTTACTTTTGTTCATTTTAGATACCTACAGCAGTTTGTCAGAAACCTGCAGCATCCACATACTTTTGAGAAAGAAATAAAATTTGTCAGAGATGCTTTCTCCTGTGTTAGAAATGTTCTCACAAAGCAAATACACTTGACTGAAGTGTAATATTAAAAAACCCAAAACCCTGTGATTTATCTGAAATCATCTGAGACTAAGATTGGGCACCTGGGCATGCAAGGGATTTAGAAGGATGTCCACAGTGCTCCTGAGCTCTGCCACACACTCTGGACATGTGAGCTGGTAACAGTGGGGATCTATCTTGTTTTCCTTAGGGTGCTGCTTCTCACGGTGGGCAGCAAGAAAGGATGCAGGATGTGACCCTGCCTGCATCCCATGAGCAGTRTGAGGAGGGATCTGGAAAGCCACAGCACTTCAGGCCAATCCAGTGCAAAACTGCTCACAATCTAAACCAGCTGGAGAGTACAGGTTGTGTGAGAGAGAGCCAGCAAAAAAGTGTAATGACTACTTGATTTTCATCTGGAAGGGATCAGAGCAAACTGGAACTTGTGATTGTCAACAGAGAAAGACAGAGTTCAGYTTCAAGTAAAGAAAAAGTAACTCATGTCATGATAGGTCTGTCATATAGGGATATTTTCTTCTCCATACAAATATCCATGAAGGTGAGATGCTGAGGTGTACTAAATATTCTATTGATTTTTCCTGGTAGAGTYGTAGACTGGGTTACAAAATATAAAATTAAGGAAGAAATGTTGCCAGAATCTAAACCTGGATTTCATTAAAACATGTTGTTATTTCTCTATAAAATACATCTGCTACAATATTCCAGAAATTTTAGACACACAATAGGGTAATAAACTTCTTTATAACTTGGGAAATACTCTACCATAGATTGCTGATTTGCCCCCTACTGTTTGTCTGAAATTACCTCAGTACAAAAACATTCATACACTGTCAGGGAGGATTAAATGGGTTATCATTTCAATAAGTGGAAATTTTGTAAACTGTGTGTATGAGAAGTGTTTTATAGAGAGTACTACCAACACTGGAAGTTGGTCAGCCTATAATTCACTGCAGATAGTTAGGTCAGCAGCATGGGTCCCTGCCTGCACTTCCTGGGAGCCATATTTCCTGGGTTTCCTTCACTGGGGCAGCTCCACTACAGGAAGCAGTGGTGAGAAACCAAYTCAGTGTGAAGGTTACTTTAATCGCTGGTGCTTTCCCCAGTTGCAGATGCTGCTGCCACAYACTGAGTGAACCGATTTTCCCTGGGGACACAGAGGCTGCCTGACCTGCTGCCCTTGTGCTGGCTGCTCTGRTGGCAACAGCACTATCCTCCAAGTGCTCTGCAAGGCAAAGCCAGCATGTTCCATCACAACATCAGCAGCTGGAAGAGATGTCCTTAATATTGTCTTCCACGCTTCCTGTGCAGACAAATCCCTTCCCTGCCTGCTTCCTGGATTAATGTGATCCCATCCTTGAACACCACACCAAAGTCTGAGAAGGGGGCGAGTGTCTCCATCAGATAAATACATTCCTGTTCATGCTTTGGTGGGAACATTTCCATGAGTAAGTGTTAACAGATTAGGTTGATGGTTATTTCAGTTTTCCCCCAAATATTTGTTATTTTCCTTTCCCATGAAAGAATAATATTAAAATACTTTTTCTCCAGAAGAAGGAAACTCCAACTGAGTGTACCAACATACACATATTTTATATGCAGCATCCTGGCTATGCATCTCTTCAGCTTGCCGTACACTACCAGAAGTTTCCAGTCTGTGGCACACATTGCTCCTATTCAAAATAGTAAATGGATAAGGATGCATTCTGCATGCCGAGAACAGATATTTCTTCTCTCTTTTCTGCCCCAGTATGATGGATCTCAACACAAAAGATCTCCCATGTCTGTGGCATTTCACACTGATCCTGCAATGATGAGGGAACTGTTGACAAGTAAATCCTCTCTGGGCAGCCCCAGTAAGAGGTGTGCTTTGTCTGACTTAATTCTGGGATTCACAGAGCCCTGCAGAAGGTTTATGAGAGCTGTATGTATCCTTCAGAAGAAAGGATGATGTTGTGTAAGCCATCACGTGTCCTACCTCCAGAAACATCGTCATAAACAGCAAAACTTTTCTCCAGAATAAGTAGTTCCATGTGGCAGACCTTGTCAAGCACAAAGCAAAACCTCAGCACCCTGAGAGAGCTCAGCTGCCTTGCAGAAATACCTTTTGTGTYTCAACAAGAAGGTCAGRAAACACAATTYTTTTYYYCYTTTKGKTTYCYTTKSKGKTTWWTTTTTTTCCGAGTGGCCACTTACTTACTTAATGAAAATGTTTTGGCTGTAATAAATTACCCACAATGTTTTGATTAATTCAATAAAAAACCAAATTCTTTTCTGAATGCTATGCGATAYCAACTAACTCTAACAATCTTTTTTAAGAAAGGAAATGCCCATCACTGGGAGTTTACAATATGTGATGATTGAGTCCAGAATAAATTCTGACAGATTGGTTACCATAAGCTCCTCAGAGACACAGTACTCAGTGGAAACACTGAAATAATCCTAATGGTAGTGGCAGGAATAGTGCCAGTAAAACAGAATGTGCTGTGGGCATAATGCGAGGCAAAACCACTTTGGCTCCCGCACACAGTTCCTAAAAACTTGTGCACACCTATTCCTTGGACCAAGAAAAGATAATCTCTCTATGTACCACTGGCAGATTATTAGCTGTATTATATTCCATTTTGCACATGGCAGAAGGTGCTGTGGAAATTGCAAATGTAGGAAGTCTTGCTGCATAGCAATGAAGGCCCATCGGGATCGTAGATGAGTGATAATAAGGGTATGGGAAGAAGTGCACTCATTGCCCAGGGTGCTGGCAGAAACAAATCACTGCTTTTACATTGCTTGCTGTTCCTACCCCATCAGCTTTCTTGGTAGAATTGGTCATGGTGAGTTCTCTCTATTGCCATAGGGTTTTTGCAATGAAACAGTTTAACAAAGGCTTCATACCTAAAGAGTTTATAAAAATCCCTCTGCTCTTGTCTCGACTGGCTGAGGAAGGGTTCACACAAGCAGCTGTGCTAGCACATCAGTGGGCCAGATGGTGATTAAAGACATCCTTCTTGCAGTGGTTCAGTTGGAGTCAGAAGATGCCTTCTGTCCAAACCTGGTGCTTCCAAATGATGGGCTGTATGATGTGACAGTTATATGACAGCRTGACAGACTGTGATATTTCATATTGCTGTGAGCACAAGTTGTACAATAAAGTGCAGCAGTCAAAAAAATAAATAAGTGTCTTATAGACTTGCTGGGGGGAAATTCTTGTAAATGAACAAGGAGGAGGACAGAAGCTATTTAAAAGGAAGTGAATAGGAAAAAAAAATTTGGTTGACCCTTCTTCACAGTTAGTTTTATGTTTTCTTACCCCTGTTACAAAGCTAAGAATAATTCAGAATAATTTCTATAAAACTTCAGGGCATGGAAGAGCAGGAGAAATGGCACTTTTATACCCCTTAGATTACATTTGTTCAATGTGAAGCAAGATAAAATAAGCTATTTCATTGGGCTTAAGGAATGTAAAGGCATAATAATTGCCAGCTGATACACCAATTTAATGCARGTGTTCAAAGTTTTAAAAGATAAAGTGATAATGATTCAAAGTTACCTTTAAAAAGAGATCTCAAATTTTTCAAACAACCAAATACTAGAAAGAGACTCCATTATATGGAATGAATTGAAATGCTCAAGTCCAAAAAGTACAAGAATTCTGTCCCCAGAGATATGGACAGATTCCCTGCCTGTTAGMGGTGAGCAATTACTAAGCACAAAGKTTTGAAAATTTCTAAGTGAAATATTAAGAACACAGGGCACAGTCATTGCTGAATTCTAAGCCACAGATTCTCCAGTATGGACTAGATCTTAAAATGTTGTTGAAGTTCAGCAGTCTGGCTGCTGAGAGCTTCTTTCAGTCTYGGGTCTGGCTTCACCCAGAAAGATATGGAGTTGCTGCTCGAACATGCTTCAGTCACTTGGAATGAGATTCAGAAAGAATTTTCGCCATGACCAAAGATGAAATGATACACTATAGAATTTATTAATTGGTTTCTGATTAGAAACCATGAAGACTAGTCAGAATGAGAGATTCATGAGTGTCTGTCCATCTTGGGCTGTAAACGAAGTGGGAAGATTTCTGTATTTGTGCAACATGGCTGTAGTTTTTCTTTGAACTGTGGCCAGTAGATGCAAATGATTTGGCCTATGGAGGCATTTCATGTTTTACCTTATATTTTTAGATGACAGATGAAATTTTTGGTCAGTCATGGAGAAGTTCTAATTGCATTTGCACTCAGGGATGCCTGGATTTTGGTGAATGCTTTTTCATCCCACATTCTTTGAGCCTCATTTCTTAGGTTGGTAATTTTTGGTGGTGTCAGTGGTGAAAGGCTGACAAGAATGGGYTGTGCATCTGCTCCTGGGAGCTCTAAAGCTCATCCTCCTCCTGCTCTCTTGAAGGATGTGAGTTATACAGCTCTGTTAGCTCTGTACACATGCTGACAGCTGAACTGCAGGAGATCTTACAGTTTATTCAGGATGCCTGAATGGGTCTTGGCTTCTTGCTGGGACATCACTCCCATGATCGCAGCCACCAGGATTGTGAGTGGCTTTGTCAGTGGCTGGCTGACAGAGATAATAGATGGGAAAAGGTACTTGAAAGCAGTTGGTCTTTGGCAAGATTGAAAAACATCAGGTGCAAGTGTTATTGGCCCTTACCTGTGTGTCACTGATGGARCAAGGCTGCAGGGGCATTGCTGAAATGTGGGAATTATACTTCGTGCACGCCATTTCCTGGCCCAGTCAGGACCAAAGCCAAAACTATGACAACAAGCAATGCAGTCTTTTGCTAATGTCATAGCTTATAAAAGACTCCCAGAAAAAAAATTAATCCTCTTTCCTGACTGTAACAATGCATACCTAATCCCAAATCACCTTTTCTTTGACTGACAAATTATAACAAGCCCTCTGACTTCCAGGGGAGGAGTGTGCCAGGCTCGCTGTTTGATGAATATATGAAAACCTTCACTCACTGGAGCACTGTAGCAGAAGAGGAATGAGACAGGCACAGTGCAGGCAGGGTGTCCTTGCACAGGGAATGTGGACATGACAGATCCCCAGGGAGCTTGAGTYGAGGCATTCGCCTGTCCTGCCACACCAGCACCGCCATAGGGAACAAACTGGGACATTAAACTCCTCTCACTGAATAGCTGATTCAGCTCCTGCACTGTCCTCATGCAAGGAAATAACACATTTCTCCCCTGAAGTTATTTTGTATTTCCATGGAGGATTCTTAAAATATCCACAACAAAAGTGCAAAGGAAAAACTGCTGGAATTTGGCCCTGCTGAGGGTAAGGTAACAATGCGAAGGATATGAGGCAAGGTACCATTTMATGGTGCTTTACAAGCACTTGTAATTTACATTTCATCACTTTCAAAGCCTCTGCTGGTAATATTTCCTTCTAAGAATAGAGCTTAAAGGTATCTTAAGAATTCTAGTTAGTGTGCAGTTAATAGGGTAACACTTTGTTCTGCATAGAAAGATCTGCTTGTTTTGAGCAGTAACAGTATTTTACATGTAAAAAAGGGGGAATGGGGAATGTTTTATTGCCAGCACTTTTCCTTACACGGGGATGAATCACTCACATTCTTGGCAACCAAGTTCAAATTCACAAGAATGCTCAGTTTGATCAACCTCCTTCAAAACACTAAGCTCAAAGTAAAGAGGAAGAAAGAGAGAAAGAAACTTGGATGGACTTGAATGTGGAAGACATTACAAGATGGACATCCAAGCAGGAAGACAATAAATCTGATGTATAAATTGTTTCACCCAAAGCAAGTCACTAACTTTCTGTTACAGGAGGGTCCAGTCTAAATTAAGAGAGTACTGGAAGGGAAAAATAGAGCAAGGAGGAAAGGAGCCAGAGCAGAGAAAGAAAACCCCTGCCAATCTGGCAGACRTGGCGGATGTTGTGTCAAATATGAATTTATTTGCTAACAAAACAAAATGAATTTTCACAAAAAATTACCACCCTTCYCTTCAGAGTGGAAGATTGTGCTGAGAAACAAAATATGAGAATACAGTTAATTTAGGTGAGAGGAGAGTGCCTAAGAGCAGTCTGTGATTTCACACAGCAAAGGCTGAGGGTCATGGGGGACCTTCTTTGGCAGCAGTGCAGGGTGAACTAGGCCATGCCCTGGTTGCTCCTCTCCACCTGTGCAATGGTCCCCACTGAGGAAGGGAAGGCACGGAAAATGGTCCCTTTTAGTTTTATTCTAATGCATTCTTTTTCAGCTGGATTGGTTGCCTGGGCTGGTTCACAAAGCAGCCACCCAGGGCACTGCACAATATACCCAAGTGTCAGTGGAGGAGATGACAAGGGTAAGGGGACACGGCAGAGGGAGAATGAAGAAGCTGGACAGGCTGCTACAGTGCCATCTCATTTGTGATTTTCAATACAGCAATGGTCGGGATGTTTGGCCCTGCTGCACCCTTCTGCTCAGAAACAGTAAAGTCCCAGCTTCAATGAGAACAGCAAAATTGCTTGTCAGCTGAAGTAAAAACAACCCAAGAARAACCCAAAACATTATTTAGTGTGGAATTTCCCTTTTTCTAGGTCATCCTGTGGTCATGCAAACAGCTRTGTCAGTATAAAAGCATGGTGAGGAAGTGGTAGAAGACAAGGTAAGTACTGCTCCCCAGTACCTTTAGATTTCCCCCTGCTCTTCATTCCAGTGCCTGGCACCCCTCACCTGCAATACACGTGGGAGCTGCAGCACCTCCAAATGATTAAGATAAGTGTGAGTGTGTCACATCCTGCAGCCAGTATAGGGCTGCTGTGCTTCTGTCCATGGCATCCTACCRAAATATATTTGGTACTTAGTGAGCCTAATATTGGGGGGAGAAACAATAATTGGGGAAGAATCAGAAGGTCAAGGCCTAGGAGGGCTGGGCCAGGCCATGTAGGATAAGTGCAAATCAAAGGAGGATCCAAGATACTGCAGAAGTGTTGGTGTCTAATGACCTCAGCATCACACAATTGCTGTTTGTGTGTCCTTGGGATCCCAGTTTCCATGTGCTTCTCAATTCCATCATGCTCTGCAGTGCTCATGCACTGAATCAGTACTCTCTAATTCTGTAAGCAGATATGCTCCTTATATGTAGTAACTCCCACACTTTTGGGGCACTGAATGTACTGTGTAGTCACCGCGCAACAACATCCCATTCATAGAATAAGATCAGTGCTTCCTGGTCTGATTTCCTGTACRCAGATTGTACAATAGGTCAGCACAGGTCCTGGGGATATGTCCAGGTTTTCRACATGTGTAGACTTCCTATCCAAGCTGCAGTACTGACAATCTTCAAACATCTGTGCTGGCAAATTTTCTGGGCAGAWAAAGAAAATATCTAACAAATCTGGATAGAGGGTAGCCCCAAGTCAGAGCCTGAACACATCATGAAACAGTGGACCAAGCTCTYGAAGAGAAATGTGGAATCTTTGCACTGGAGTTTTTAAGACTAGACAAGTATCTGCCATAGTGAAGAATGACAGCCTAAACAASATCCTTCMCAGCTTCATTTCCTGTAAGGAAGGACTAGTTTGACTCTCTGCAGCAAGGAGAATGGCAAGCACGATCTGTTCTCTGCTCTGCAACTTGCTCTCTCCTTCTCCAGCCTCTTGCTGGAATCAATGTGAAACCCAGGGCACATGCTCAGGCTGGTCACTGTGAAAAGGGAGATTTGTATGCAATGAGTCTGTGTGTTCATGCATGAGAGAAACCGTGGCAGCAATGGTGCTCCCTCATAGTAATGCAGAGCAAGACGGAAATAGGATGAAGGTTTTTTCAGGATTAAAATAAGCAGAAAAAAAAGCCAGTTGTTGTTTTGGGGAAGAGGAAAGCAGTTGATGTGAAAATGTTTCACCGACTTGGCAAAAATGCCAAGTTGGCCCYGCCTGCAGCATACATGGACTTCAAAGGGCTTATCTTGAATAAGAATTGAGGGAGCCAGATCACTGTTTCYTACATGTATTCAACAATATGCAAGGCTGTATCCCAAGGGTGTGTTTTCCTTTTGATGCCAGACAATTTGCCAACACCTCTGCCTGCAGGTTTGTGGGATCAGTCTTAATTTAGCTGCATAGAACCAATGGSAGCTCAGTTCTGACCCAGCACTGGGGAAGAGTGGTTCACACTCTCACAAGTGGTCACTTCGGGAGCACTGGTGAGGCCCCTGCTCCAGCGGTGAGCCAGTACTCAGGAGGGGTGTGTGATTCTTAAACAGGATGCAGGCTGAATAACCCTCCATTCCTGAAGAGGGTGGTCCTCGAAGGTCAGGGCTGCCTTCAATGGTGGGGCAGTGTGACAGGAAACTGTCTCAGAGGGTGCTTTCATAATGCTCGGACTGTGAATAAATTCAGCCTGTTGTACTCTGGATTCCCAAGTGTTACTCATAAAAAATGTGAATAAGGAGAATAAGGTTAGGAAAAAAACAATTCTCCAGCTAAACTTCCATTACAGTCCTCCTCCCCCCACCCTTTGTCTGATTTCAGACAAAGGCTTTGCATCCAGTGTACGAKTTCTTTGTTGCCTGGAAGGAACATATGGATTGAAGGTAATACAAACCTGGAAGAGCTCAGCTCACAGAGTAACAGAATACCAGGGGCTGGAAGGGGCCTCTTGATGTGATTTAGTGCAAACCTGTACTCAAACAGGGTCACCKGCAGCAGGTTGCTCAGGACCATGTCCAKTCAGATTTTGCAAATCCCCACTTATGGAGGCTCCCCAGCCTCTCTGGACAACTGAACAGGCAGGCAATGACCAGAGACCTGACGTCAGTACAGATAATTTTGACACTTTTCACCTTTATGATAAATTATTGAAGTACAACCTGAATAAATGTACTTGATATTCAAGTACATTCATTGACTTTGGTTCTGGTGAGACTGAGTATAAAATTATGTGGATCAAGGCTGATCCATACTTAACCCTGTTGCATAATTCTGGGGAAAAGACAGTCAAAGAGACAGTTGGGTGCTATATGGGATTAACACACTCTGGTCCCATGGGAACTCTCCCAGTTCAGGATAGGAGCAGCCATTACTCCAGTCAATGCTATGCTAATTTAGTGGAAGGAGGACCAAGGGTTTCTGGACCTGTAATAACAATAAATTTAAAAATATAAAGATTTTTAATGCTTTAAAGCACAAAGAATTTTCTGAGAATATTTGTCCCTTAAATTCCAGAAGATGAGGGAACAGTTAGGGTTGTGCTTTCTGTTCCCATGCTTCAGAGCCAATACTTTACCCTGACCATCACTGTTACCAGGGCAGCATTACAGTTCTGGCAAGAGATCTTATCTGAAATCTTAACAGAGACACATTTAGGCTATTCAAGGCAGTTTTCCATTGCTTGCTCARGCTGAAGTCAGTGAAATGTTTCAATTAGCGAGCAAACAGTCTGTCGATTTCCTCTGTGTGATGCACAGAAATCTGTCTGCTTCCTCCCCAAGCACGGTACAGCATGTCTAAGCCACTGGCTACTATAATTAGGGTGGGGAAAACATTTATGTGGCACTATGAAGGTGCTTTGCAAGTACAAAAGCACTAAACTTATTCCCAAAGAATCTAGAGTCAAACATGGTTAAGAAAAAACACAAGGCAATTGTTTCCAGGGAAAATGGTTCCTGCAGAGACGAGGAATCACCAGTGCAATGCGTTTGAGTGAGAGATCTGGAGWATGGAACTCCTGGAATGAATGACTGGATGTCACTCAGAAACACTGGATTTTTTTCCTAATCTACCATGGACCTCATAGGTGACCTTCAGGAGTCAAGGATTCTGTGCATGAATTCTCCCTGTAAAACTGGCATTAATTCAACTCATTCAGTTTCCAAAATAATGGCAGATTACAGAACAGAGGYTGGGAGGACAGAAGAGGGACTGTGGCAGGATAGCATCAGGAGGCACTCAGGAAGCAAGAGAGGGAAGAGAGGCAAAGAAGAGAAAAACCTCTGAAGGGTGAGGAGGCAGGGAATCAATGGAAAGAATAAGAAATGAAATGGGATCCTTCAAGTGTMGGGGAGAAGAAGGTAAATCAAATAAACTTTTGGTTAGGCCAAAGGGAGTACAGAAAACCTGAAAGAGTAGCTGTCAGTGAATTACAGTAGCTGAAACAGGTAATGGCTAGAGCACAGGGAAGAACTGTAGTCATGGTGATAGAAAAGCAAGGACCACTTCAAGAAGTACTGAGACAGAAACTAAATGCTTCAGATGAGGCCTTTTATGAGAGACCAGTGATGTGAAATAAAAGGAGATAAAAATCCCATCTCTGAACTCAGAAAAAAATAGAGGAAGTGCAGAAATCAGATTTCAGAGAACTGATAGTTTTGTATTGAACAAAATTGATTTGAAGCAGAATTGTAATAGAAGCAAGAGCCTCAGGAGAAGAAATTTTAAAAGCCACAGGGATCTACTAYTAGATAGTCATGGACAGAACAGAASATMATTTTCCTCYAGCAAGGTGCAGGCAGAAATGATCAGGTGTAATCAGGGGCAGATGTGAAACAATCAGCAGTGCTATGTTTCAGGGGCCACCAGACTAAAATCTCCAACTCCACATTTGGTGCCACCCACTCTGTGCACATGCTTCCCCTCATTTGTCAAGATGAGGATTCAGTGTGATGTTTCAAATGGACATGAGGAGCAGCAGTAAACTGAAATTCCAAGTGGCCAAGAAAACATTCGTTGCATACAAACACAGTTTTAGCTTGCATTTCACAACATTGCACAAGGTTTAAAAAGTAATCTCCAACTTTGCACACCCATATCGCTGTGTACACAGAGAATGGCTAAACAGACCTGGTGTGCATTGAAATTCATGTCATGGCCTGAGCCTGCCCTCTTGCTCCACACAGCAATGGCTTGGCACTGCAGAGAGAGTTAGAGCATCTGGCTAACATGTGAATCTTCGAGAAGTAGGAAATAGAAAAGAAATTAGACTGCTCTTGTTAGGCTAAAGGGAGTACAAAGGAACACGGTGAGAAACTGTAAATTAATTGCAGAACTTGGAACAAAAAAATGGCCAGAGCACACAGAAGACTTTTCAAAAGTCAAAAAAGGACCTATGGGCCAGTCAGTCTCATCTCTATGCCCAGCAAGATCACAGAGAAGATCCTCCTGGAAACTATAYTAACACACATGGAAAATAAGGTGATTGGTGACAGCCTACAGGGTTTCACTAAGGGCAAATCATGTCTGACAAATTTGGTGGCCTTCTACAGTGGGGTTACAACATTAGTGKGTAAAGGAAGAGCAACAGACATCGTCTATCTGGACTTGTGCAAGGCATTTGATGTTTACCCATATGACATCCTCATTTCTAAAATGGAGAGACATTGATGGAGGACCACTTAATGGATTAGGAATTGCCTGGATGGTCAGACTCAAAGAGTTAAAGTCAACAGCTTCATGTCCAAGTGGAGACAAATGATGAGTGACATTCCTCAGGGATTGTTGTTATGACTGGTGCTGTTTAACAGCTTTGTCAGTGRCATGGACAGTGCCATTAAATGCACCCTCAGCATATTTGCCTGTGACACCAAGCTGTGTAGGGCAATTGACACATTGGAGGGAAGGGATGTCATCCAGAGAAACCTTGACAGGCWTGAGAGGTGGGCACATGTGAACCTCATGAAGTTCAAAAAGGCCAAGTGCAAGGTCCTGCACCTGGGTCAGGGCAATGCCAAGCATAAATACAGGCTGGATGAAGCAGGGATTGAGATCAGCACCAAGCAGAACAACTTGGGGGTGCTGATTGACAAGAACCTCAGTATGTCTTGGCAATGTGCTCTCACAGCCCAGAAAGCCAACTGCATCCTGGGCTGYATCCAAAGCAGCGTGGGCAGCTGGGCAAGGGAGGGGTTTCTGCCCCTGTGCTCTCTTCTGGTGAGACCCCATGTGGAGCGCTGCATAGAGATCTGGGGTGCCCAAAAAACAATGACCCATTGGAGTGGGTCCATTGGAGGACCATGAAAAATATGATCAGAGGGTTGGAGCAMTTTTCCTATGAACATAGGCTGAGCAAGTCGCTGGGATTGTTCAGCCTGGAGAAGAGAAGCATCTGGAGAGACCTTAGAGCAGCCTTCCAGTACCTGAAAGGGGTCATGAGAGCTGGAGATTTTTTTTATGGGGTTATGTAGTGACTGGATAAGGGTAAAAGGGATAAACTGACAGAGGGAAGTTTAGAATAGATATTGGGAAGAAATTCTTCCCTGTGAGGGTGGTGAGGCATTGCCACAGGTTGCCCAGAGAAGCTGTGGATGCTTCATSCCTGGAAGTGTTCAAGGCTAGGCTGGATGGGACTTGGAACAAGGTGGTCTAGTGGAAGATGGCAGGGTGTTGGAACTGGGTGATCTTTAAGGTCCCTTGCAACCCAAACCATTCTATGATTCTATGATTTGTAAATCATGATGATAGAAAAGCAAGGGTTTTTCTGTGTGCCTATTCACCATGATTTACAGTATAACAATAGTCCTTACAGTATAACAACAGTCCTATTCATAATGCATTCCATATACTATTCCAAGACTTAAAGAGGACTTATTTAAGTTACAGATCCATTGCAACCAAATTCTGTATTATAATTATTTGCAAATCACATATYGTCCAACCTACAATTTACTGACCGSTAATGAATAAAAGCTACCTCCTAACATTCAGAGCCTTTTTTATTGAATCCTGGAGTTAAGATTTTATGAAGTCTAGCAGTGTATGTAAAGGTAAAATAGAGCAGAGACAGAAAGAAAATAGCTAGAAAATTGAAAGCATGTTTAGGACTGCTGTGATGCTTTCTAGAYATAGAACTGTGTATCCCTGAAGTGAGCTAGAAGCAGTGGCTGGTGTGGGCAGTTGATTCAAAATAGATGTGGGTTAAAAGACCACGTGGAGGACTCGGAGACACACGGTGATAATGACAGTCATCAAACAGGAACAYGAGGTGGTGAAGCATTTTTGGAGGGGAAACTTTCCATTTCGATGCTGTTTTCATGTTATATTATTCTGTGATGACACTCTAGTAAAGCATTATGGAGAGCTGAGGATTTTTCAGTCTCCTGCTGTGGTACATTGACCCTGACGAGATGCCTGSTGCCCACCAAAGCCACTCTATCACTCYCCTTCTCAGCTGGAGAGGGGAAAGAAAATATAACAAAGCTCACAGGTTGAGGTAAGAAAAGAGAGACAAAGATCTCACCAATTAAAGTCATGGGCAAAACAGACTCATCTCAGGGAAAATTAATTTACTATCGATCAAATCAGAGTAGTATAATAAGAAATAAAAACTGATTCTTAAAATACCTTTCTCCCACCTCTCTCTTCCTGAATTCACTCTTGAATTCTCTACCTCCTCTCCTGCAGTGGTGTGGGGGGACAGGRAATGGGGGCTGCAGGCAGTTCATCACATGTTGTCACTGCTGCTTCTTCTCCTCAGGAGGAGGCTTGTCACACTGCTCCAGTGTGGGGTCACTCCCACAGGAGACAGTTCTCCATGAGCTTCTTCAACACCAGTCCTTCCCACAGGCTGCARCTCTTCACTAATTTCTCCRRCATGGGTCCCCCACAGTGTCACACGTCCTGTCAGCAAACCTAGTCCAGCGTGGGCTTCTCTCTCCACAGGTTCATCGGACCTGCCAGGAGTCTGCTCTAGCCTCGGCTTCCCATGGGGTCACAGCCTCCTTCAGGCATTACCCCTGTTCTGGTCTGGGCTCTTGCATGGGTGCAGGTGGATTTCTGATCCCCTTTGGACCTCCATGGGCTGTCTCACCATGGTCTGCACCAGGTGCTGCAGGGGAACTCCAGCYCTGGCACCTGGAGCACCTCCTGCCCTCCTTCCCTGAACTGCATGCCTACAGTGCTGCTCTCATGTTTTCTCACTCTTCCTGGCTGCTGCTGTGCAGCTTTTTTCCACCCCTTCTTAAGTCTGTTATCCCAGAGACATTACCAGCTTTRCTGATGGGCTCAGCCTTGGCCAGCAGCGRGTGAATCCATCTTGGAGCCAGCTGGCATTGGCTCTGTTGGACATGGGAGGAAGCTTCTGGGAGCTTCTCACATAAATCACCCCTATAGTCCCTGTGCAGTAGTTTTTTGTAGTACCAAAACCTTGCCATRCAASCCCAACRGACCTACACAGGAGTSTCTCAGAACTTTCCCCAACAATTTTTTASGGGCTGTAATCCTGAACCCAATTTCAATAAAACTTTCTGTTTAACATGGATGTATGGCACATATGGATGACAAGTCCCAACATGCAATTTTATGTTTCTGTTGCCAAGGCCACAAGATACTTAATTCCCATCTTTTCATCCTGCTTCTGATTGTACTGACGGGTCAGGCCAAGTTATTTTATTCATGCAAGTCACTCACCTCACAGATAATAGCAMATACTTCTCTTGCTTTTCTGGTATCCTTCTTTGCTGATAAAGCTGTGTAAACAAGTGCAAAGCACACTGGATTTTGACTCCCAGAGTACACAGAGGTGTGACTGCAGTTTKTCCTCTACTCAGGATCATTCTTTCTCCCCCAAGAAAATATGTGAGGTTTGTTGACTGGAGCTTCTTATGCTGCTTTGAGATGCCTTGCCAAGTTGCATGTTATCCCACTTCCTTCCTGCAGGCAATCCAAACAGTGGAGGCTTCCACTGGAGCTCCGCCCCTCACAACTGCACCACAAAACTGCTCAGCTCTCAGGCCCTCTCTTACAGCACTAGAAATGTGGTGGCTCAGCACTGGGCTCAGCAAGAGCTCTGAGAACCTGTGMCTTCTGAGGGCAAACCTTGAGCAGTAGAGTTCTGCAATCCCACTGTGCTGAGCCCAGGAGATGCCCTGAGCCAGCAGCACCRTTGGGCAGCTCTGCACCATCTTGCAGATGTGGCAGGTATGACTRTGTAAGGCCAGCTCCATTGGCACAGTCACTGTGAAATGCCAGTTTACTTAGGAAAATGAGATGGAGCAATAGGCTTACAGCACCACTGGAAAAGTACTGGGTGTCAAAGAGAGGCTAAGCAGCGAGGATCTGAATTTCTGCAGAGTAACTAGGGCAAGACCTACATCTTAGAGGTTTGCCTTAGAGCTTTGTACCTGGGCAATACCGTGGAACTGTGACTGAACATCCCCTCTGACTCTTCCTGTTTTGCATCCTTTTGTAATTTTGTTTCTTTTTCACTGACAGTATGATCTAGTTGTAGACCATAATTTGGCAGATGAAGATTCTGGTCCTGGCTTTGCCACTGAATTGCTGGGTTCCCTGTGAACGTTCATGCAGCCTAATCTTGCTTCTCTCTTCAACTCTTCTGCCCATCTTATCTGCAGAGATGTAATTTCTGCTCTCAAGAAGTGATCCCTTATTATGGGTTTGGGGGTTTTAGATAGCAATTGCAACCTTCTGGTGCACCATCACATGTAGCACTGATATTTTCCCTATGCTTCCCTGGAATGTACTCACTTAGTAGGTGTTGCGCACATGTGATTGCCTTGCATGGTCTTACTTCAGTTTCTTTTTWAATTTATTGTTACTTCTGGCACCTACTTCTCTCACTCTTCGATGCAAAAGCAGACTTTTTAAAAATAGAGGTAGGATTTGGTTTTTTCTGCTTCTACAGCTGACATCTACCTCTGATTCCCTATTTCCACTGAAGTCATGTTCAATGTGTCTGGAGTATTTGAATGCACACAGTTTTGATCTCTTAGTTTGACTTTCATGTTTTATATCGACTCACCCTTCTTTCCTTGTGCATTACTGATGTCAGTCTGCAATCTGTCTAGTTCTCTTCTTCTGCACTGTATCTTTTTCTTATCCATGTACTTCCTTACCCATCTGCACTATTATTTTAATTGTCTTTGAATACATATTAATAGTGTTTCTTAACATATGTCACTGCCTCTTTTTCTTTCCATTCCTTCCTTTACTCTGTTCCATGTCCAGTTTCTCTCAAAATTTAATCAATTGAAATTCATTGCTGTTATTTTTTTTTTCCTTTAGAGCTGACTTAGTCATAATAACAAGGCTTACRGGGAAAGATCCAAGTCTTTTCAAAGATCTGATCCAAGGCTCATTACCATGGTGTCCTGGTTTTTCTTGGTCTGGTTATTTGGWGGTGGAGGGATGGGACCGAGAAACCACAAAGATGGCTCCTGTGAGGAAGTTCTAGAAGCTTTCTCCTTCTTCTCTGGCAAAAGGAGCCCTGCCCTCTGTGTTTCAGAACCAATCCATTGTGGCTCTGAGGTTGATGGACAGGCTGCTGGTCAGTCCTGGGCCAATTCCACAGGCTAGTTACACCTCTGTGATGAYCTATGGTCTTGTACTTAAGAAGAATTCAAAACAAGATAGAGTGCTGCCACTATTTAGTTTTTAGTTTGTTAGTATCGTGCACTGGGGGAGGACAGAGGAGGAGGGTGAGGAGATGTAAGAAAAAAAAAAAATGGAGACCCAAGATCACAGTAAGGAAGACGATAGGTACTATTGCTGTGGTGCTCCACATGGAGAAAACAAGCTGTTCTTGGAAGGACTATTTCTTCAATGGGAGACCGGTGTAGTAAAGAGAGCAACCTTGCTCTGAGAAAAACCTGGCCTTTGAGGACTGGACTGATCAGGAGCCCAAAAGGGGGAAGAGGCTTGGCCCCCCTCACGTCTGAAGCAAGTGGATGCTTAGAACAAGCTGTGTTCTGCCAGGAGATTTGGGCATTAATTGCAAGCAAGTAACTAATTGAAAATTCCCATTTTCAGTAAAGTTTTGTTCACTGCTATTTTAGGCTTCWTATGAGTAAATTGCAGTCTTTGTCGCATGAGTAACTTCTGTCTCTTATTCCAGGGTCTTATCTAATGGGATCAGATCTTTAAACAAGACTTGGATCTTTCCCTGTGTATGAGTTACTCATGGGTAGAGCTGCACAGAGCTGTAATTCCAGGCCTTCYAAATAAAATCAGAGAAATGAACACAACTTCCTTTTAAATTAATGTTGAATTCAGATGCTGGGCTTKGAGACATCAATTTAACATAATGATGATAGGTCACAGAAAGAGCTATTCATTCAGAGATTTCCTAGTCTTTCCAAAACATGGGAATTTCTTCTCTTTCCTTACATGTAGGGAAGTTCAGATGGAGAAGTGAAATRGTTTGCTGTCAGTTCTGAAATGGGACGGAGAGTGGAAAAAAGCTGATCTATGTTATCTTTGGCTTTACAGACCTGGCTACCACCCCCCACCCAAATCAATGTGAGACATTTTTCAGTGGTGTATCAGCATCCTGAAGCCTTGGATGGTCCCTTACAGTTGCAAAATGCCCTTGTACTGTTGTGTGTGTGTGTGTGTGTGTGTGTGTGTGTGTACGTGCATGGGGCATGGGGCACTCTGTAGTCTCCATAGGCTACACATATGTCTCATTCCTCCGCATGTGCTTTGGTGCTGTTATTGCATGCTGTGCTCTTTCAGGAGTTTCCGAGTCCCAAATTCTTACCTCCATACCAGTTGCTTTGGGAATTCCTTTTTCTTCTCCAGAGTACTGGAGAAAAAAAGTGCCTCATTTGTTTCTTCAGGATAGGGGTTCCTCACAATTCCTTCATTTTTTTCCCCCCATAGAGACAGTTAACCAGAGTCTGTGTGCAAGCTGAGGCAGTTTCCCTGTCAGATTTGTCCTATTTCACTACTTTGTGCTGAAATATAATGAATTTCTGAAATACCAAGTGTAGTGTTCGCTGCATCTTTGCCACCCCAAAAGAGAGCTGTGATAGATCTCATAGGCATACTCCTAAGGGGGAAAAAAACCATATTTAAACCATATATAGAATTTGGTTAGGTTTTTTTTTTTTCTGTTTTACTCAATTATTGAAACAYTGAGCCTAACTCTGACCACCAGAAATGTAATTTTGCATCAGGGTTAAATATATTATGTATAATATAACATTATAAGTATGTTATGTTCACATATAGGTTGTATTGTCTGTACTGTGCCAGAGAACTTAGAATTGCTGTTTCAAGCTAGTTTTGTGTTTGTGATTTGGGAAGAATTATTCCCCAGTGTCATTCTGCAAAGAAAATCAATGTGTTAAAACAAGAACATTTCAGTGATGTTGTGAAATCTTTTTTCCTTGCATATCATTTATTTTACTTCACACTGGTTTGTACTAGAAGTGTCACTGTTATTCTAAACAGGATGTCACTGTCAGCAAATTCCTTGTGTCTGTATGTTTATACACACATATGTTCACATGTTCACTATTATTTCACATGTGTGTGTTCCTCTTTTTGAAAAAAAACCTAGCAGAGAACTAGATATTGCTGATGATATTCTTGTTTTACCTTTCTCAAGTTTTCTGAACGGGTTCAAGGTTTCATTGGCGATTAGTACTGTGTAAAGCAAAAATTCATCCACCCACATCATAATTATTTGGTTGTTAGGAATATTTTTAGCAGCATGCTTTGGTAATTGGTTCCAAATATAATAGTTCAAAAGAGACACTATGGCCCAGCAAACAGTGAAACAAGAGTAAAAGGAGGGATGAGGCAACTGACAGCATTAGATGTCAGGATGGAGCTGCACCGAGCTCCCACTTCCCTCACTGTTGTAGGTGGGTGGAAGTAGAAAGAATGTGAAATAGTGGATCTGTGGTCCTTCCCACTTGCCCACACAGTGGGGCAGACAGCTGCTCAGGCAAGTCAGGAGGTGAGGGCTATAATCACCACAGATCCAGCAGTGTCAATCACTGAAGCAGAGCCATGAATAAACACAATAACCCTTACTCATGGTCGATTATTATCTCACAGTCTAGTCTGGGAACAGATTTGCTGCTCCGAACAGACAAATTGCATTGTTCTTTTTGTAGAGCATCTTTCCTTCTGGAGGTACCTTACTGGGGAGAAGAAAGGTGGGACGTAAGACTTGGCAGTAATTTCCAAAGAGATGACTTTCACAGTAATCTCAAAAAAACTTACAAATCATATTTTAACCAAGTTGTTGTATCAACGTAGCTTATTTCAATTTCCCKAGTATTTCTCAGGAACAGGATTTCCGATAGTTTGGGTTTCTAAAAGGTAAAAGCAGAAACAGTCTACCGAGTCTMTAAATCTGTGGTGCACTAGCTGACAAGGGGCACTTTCTAGAGAATGGATACAACCCATCTCAACTGTACTTGCTGCTCTGCTGGCAGGAATTCTATCCCAGAAACTCTGTGCAAATGCAGGAAATTCAGAGCATGCACCTGGGTGGAACCAAGAAGCAAAATAGTGCAAATGAGTCTCATTCCCAGATGGATCAGAATGCAACAGGAAAAAAAAAAATTCCAAAGGAGAAAAAGAAATTTAAAAATCTATTTTATCTAGATTTAAGAATGTGGTTAACAARCAAATCTTACAAAAGAGTGTAATAGCACAGGGTAAGCAATTTTTATCTTGATGCTGTTCCTTTAAGCCAGCCTGAACTTTGTTGGGAAAAGGTCTCAAGCCATTGAGCAATGTCTGGTTTGGGCAATCATGTTGCTGTGCTTCATCGGATAAGCACAGCAGCAATTCAAAAAATGAAGCCATGCTGCATCTGCTGTATCATTTAAAATTTACTTCAGTTTTGCAGGTATTTGAAGATTGCAAAACGACCCACATTATCCTGCAGTATTCTGCCAGTGCTGGAATTTGCTCTGAACCTAATGGATTTCCTTATCTTTAGCTTTCCAGAGTGAGAGGTTTCCTCTTATCCAACCCCCGCCCCCCCCCACCCTGCCCTACAATATATTCCAGTCAATGACAGTATTGAAATTCTGACAGCCGTTTATATACAGTAACAGACTGCTCTCAGATGAGATGCTAAACAATTTCTGTGCACCATTTCTCATGAAATTCTCCTCCCAAACCAGCACTTTTATGAGCACTATTTTTTTTATAAGCATTAGTCATGTATAGGCATTATTGACAGTTTAGCATRAAGACATTGAAAAAACATTTATGATAAGCAAGCTCAGAGAAATATCTTGAGACAGGACTGCCCATGAGTCTATTACTTACAAAAATAGTCTCCATGGCTTGAAAAAGGCTGTAAATACAGCTCTTATCCTGGAAAGACAATTATGCACTGACTTCTCTTTATATGTGCTCGCAGTCCAGTGGAAGACACTGGGGCTCATCACATGATTAAATATGTCTTAGCAGTTTGCAAGACTGACATTTTCCCTGCCACAAAGAGCGACCCTACAACGAGCACCTCTCAGTTCAGCAACAGGATTTTAGAATTTTGAAGAACTTCAGGACTGCAGGCTTCTTCCATGTTAATGATCTAAAGATATATGCTTATRTTTATGAAAGTTTACTTCCTTGTGGTTTTTATCCTATATTAATATCCCCTGGTTATGACTAGCATGCATAGCTGTGATGGTGAGGAGTCAGAGCCAACTTCTCAGATCCAAGCATTATTTGGGAGCATGGGCTGTATTTCTCACTGTGAATTGTCTTTATTGAAGACCAGAGACATACCTAAAATCTTAATATTCCTGCTTTCMTGAGAAACAGATTCCTAGGGGGACCTTATCACTCTCTAAAACTACCTGAAAGGTTGTAGTGAGGTCGATCCCTTATCCCACSCAATAAGCAGCAGGACAAGAGGAAATRGCRTCAAGTAGTGCCAGGGGAGATTTATATTAGACATATTTATATTAGACAAAAAATTCTTCTCTGAGAGGGAGTTTGAGCATTGGAGCAGGCTGTCTGGTGGGTGTGAGGAGTGTGGGTGTGAAGTCATTATTCCTGRAAGTGTTCAAAAGGTACRTGGATGTGGCACAGGAGGACATGATTTAGTGGTGAACCCATTAGTGCTGGGTTAGTRGTTGGACTGGATTTCAGAGATCTTTTCCAATCTTAGTGATTGTATGATTCTGGTTCCAGACAGTTCTATCCATAACAAGGTCAAACATGAACTTTTCATGCAAATATCCTTTGCAGCTTGGTTCTGCATTTTTGATCCAGATGTGAATTCCCTGTCTGCCCACTTCTGGTGCCTCATAGCCCCCTTGTGTCCTCACCATGATGGAACATGAAAACCAAGTAACCTCCTCAAAAAAACCCCAAGCAAACCAGAAACCAAAAGGAAACTCCAACCAGGCATTGATAGTGCTGCCACTTTTTGTGCCAGTTAGTCCAGCATTGGAATGAATACTGGTAGGAATAGAGCTTATCAGCTCAAACCTTTCAATTTAAATGAGTTTGGAACAGGGCTGAGTGGAACAATACTTCCAAGCCACCTATCTTGCCCAGAGAAGCTGTGGATGCCTCATCCCTGGAGGTGTCCAAGGCCAGGTTGGATAGGGTTTAAGCAAACTGGTTTAAGTGGAAAGTGGCCTCCACGGGCGGGAATGTTGCAACTAGATGACCTTTAAGGTCCCTTCCAACCCAAACTTTCATGATTCTACCCCAGCCCTTTTCGCCTCAACAAGGCGAAACTTGCCACTCCCTCACCGCCTCAGCCACCCCTCTTCCACCGGAATCCAGTAAAGAGTTGTTGTGACACGGGGTGGGCTTTCTGAGTGGAAAAAGTGTCACTTACTACCTGTAAACCTCGGGACGGGCGCCCCGAGGGGGCCGGCGGGCGGAGGGCAGGCGACCCCCACCACTTRGGTCCCCTGAGGGTGCGCCAGCCCTTCCCGGCCCTTCCCAGCCCTTCCCGCCCTGGAAGCCCCTCCCCCCGCTGGAATGCGCCGGGAGGGGAGTGGAATGACGCGGGCGCCGCGGGATCACGTGGCGCGAATGGAATGCCAACAATGTAGCGAATGTCCCGACTGCGCGCCGCACTCGGCGCCCGGGACGGCCAAGGGGGAAGATGGAGAGCGGCCCGCGCCGCCGCCGCTGAGCAGCGCCGTGCCCAAGCCCGGAGGGCGAGCGGCGGCGCCGGGCGCCCCGGGGAGGTGAGCGGAGCGGAGGCGGGGGGCGCGGGTTCCCCCTCAGCCCCGGGTGGGAGCGCTCCCCATCCCCCAAAACTGCTCTGCGCGGAAGGGAAAGTCCTGTGGAGAAGCGGGGGGTGCGGGTGAGCGGAGGTGGGTCGGTCGTCGAAGGGGGAGCGAGCGTCCCGTGTGTGCGTCCCGTCCCGGGGCAGCCTGGGCGCCCTGCCCGCACCCTCCGACATTTTCCGGACACTCGTGTGACAGCCCAGCCCTGCCCCGGCGTAGCGGGCTGGGGGTCCGCCTGTCYGAGGCCTCTGCCCCAGCAGGCCGGAGCTGTTAATGTCCGGAGTTTATTTTGGGAGCTTTCTGCCCACGAAAGGAGTGGGAGAGAAGGGGCTCCCGGCGGCACGGGGGCGGGAGGCGAGCCGCCGGGCAGACCCTGGAGGGCGGGTGTCGCTGGGAGCGAGGGCCGAGGGGAGCCGGGCCAGGGCATCCAGAGCCCGCGGGGTCCCGTCTGGCTGCGGCGGGGGCCTCGCTCTTCTCAGTCAGCTGAAGGTCACTGCCAAAATCCAGCAATTCGCCACCCTCTCGGCTGCCTCGTGAGCAGTGTGCGTGTTGAAATACTCCTTTCCCGGGGAAAGGCTCTCGCCCAAGTGACGCAAAAAGGGCTCGCTCGGAGTGTCCGGGCTTTGCGGTCAGTCACTGCCGAGCTGCTGTGGATGGGGACGGTGAGCTGTTTCCCTCAGCCTTGCGTTGGGCCAGTGCTTGTGGCTGGCAGTGGGACACGGGCACAGAGTCGCTTTTGGACAGTTCTGTTAGTAGGAGGAAGGAGAGGCGGAATCGTTTTAGGGAAAATCCCTTTTCCACTTTTCTTCACTTCCACAATGTACCCACTCATAAGAGAAGCACGGCTTGTATAATAATGGAATTCCTGAAAACATCCAATACACAGTGAACAGTCCCCACTTCCTTGAACTTGTGTTCCAAAAAATCCCCAAAGCGATACCTGTAGATTGAGAGAGGGAAGRCGGTTGTAGCAGTTTCTTAAAATTTTATTCCTTCCTAGTGAAGTGATTGCAAGTTCAGTTTACTCCGTGCCTGCACAGTTACAGGGAAACAGCTCACCAGCTCAGGCGAGCTTTAGTTTCTTGCCTGTGTCCCAGCTCCATAGAGCCACTTAGAAGTCTGTTGGTGAATACAGGAAAGTGAATAGATAGTCCTGCTGGGACAACAGACTTCAGCATATAATTTCAGTGTTGTTGGTTGGTTGGCTGATTGCTGCCAGAGCAGCTATGGATATTTCTCAAATGAAATAAAATAATTTGTTACTCAGAAATAGTTTAACTTCAAGTAACTAAAGCAATGCTGCACTTCCTTGAAATGTCGTATCTTCAGAATAGTGGACAAGCTTTTAATTAGTACAGAAAATATAACATTTTGGAAAAKACCTTAGGACTGTTTAGTCAGAATGGCTAACAGCTCAAAAATAATTTCTCCTGATGGCAGCAAGGCTATTGATACATTCATGGGTGYAGATTAGAAGGATGTGAAGTTATCTAAATCCAGATGTGCAGTTAGAAATGCTTAGAGATACCCTGCATATCTTTTAAAGCATTTTTTTGCTAAAAATGTAAATCATAGGAAGATTAAAAGAAGTCAGCAGCTTGTCTTTCTTTGTAAATCATCTGTAATATTTAGTGTTCCATTTTTTTTGCTTATGCATTTAGTTAAAGAAAAAAAACTCTGCAAGATATGAAACAGATTTGCAGTWAGATCCAGTACTAACTGTTGTTGCTGCTCTCATTCATACCGTCTAAACGAGCAACATTTCTTTCTGATTTAAGTAGTATTGTAAATGTAAGCTGAGGAAGTTGCCAGCTGGCTTGACCCAGCATTATTAGACTCGAGCTTAGGCTAAAGGTCACAGAAGTTCTTTATGTGAAGCATGTGTGTAAGTGGGAAAGCAGTCTTTTGCTGCAAAAAGATAGGAGGCTTGTAAGCTTTCCCAGTGCATCCCAGGCCTGAGGATTGGCACAGGGACTGAAAAGGAAGAGCAACCCAGATGCCTAAATCCCGCCATATGGTGCCTGCTGCTGTCAGGAAAAGAAAGACAATTATAGATCAATTAATTGCTCTGTATCTTCTAAGCACTAGCTAGTTATGATGTAATCTGAAGAAGACTGCAGTACTATTGTTTTTATTTTTTACCTAGTCTATGTGTTATCTTTTGCTATATTCTGTCCAAGTAGAAAAAAAAATCTGTTCTTGAGATCGTGCAGTTGCTTTTGTCTTCATTTGGGACAGTGAAAGCTTGATCTGTTACTCACCAATAGCTGATTTGTGGAAACATCAACATCTGGATGAACAGCTTTAGCACTTCCCTTAAAACAATTGGCAAATGTCACTCTCACTTCTCTATGAGTTAGTTTTACAGGGTATTATATATGTATAGACAGAGAGGGAGCACCAAGTGGAGGAGCTCAAGACCTCAGRACACATACAGGTGTTTTTTCATTAACAGCGCATTTAAGTCTTAACAAAAAAGGTTGACRTGGGTTAATCTCAAGTAATTAATCTGTACCCCTGCATTTCAAACTGGTGAACCATCATAGAAGAGTCTGGGGTCTGGCCGCACTGTTGCATTTCAGACCTTGTTTGTACAGGAAATCTTGAAGTGGACTCTGTACCGAGGAGGAAGTGACGGTGGGCTTCAGAGGTAAATGTGTTCAGGTTCCGTTGGGTTTCACAGTAGGAAGCTGTTTGTTTGGCAGTGAAAGGTGATGGTAAATGTATGGAATGGTTGTTTAGTTGGGAAAGKCTTCAGCTATCACAATAAAATGAGTTTTTAGTATGAGCATGTGAAAATTCAAAGCAATACTTCATTGAGAAACTCTTCTCATTGATAAATGTGCTATGATCAAAAGTGAAGCACCTTAAAAAAATTCCAGTTGATTTCTGAGTGCTGGAGAGAAATATGCAGTGTGCTACCATCCTCTGTATTTGCAATTTGGAAACAACTGAATGGATTTTTTCCTTACCAGCATAGTGATTGGTTGAAGCACCATTCAGACATCACTTTGCAAGTGCAAGTGGCAGAAGAAGACAACTTTCATAAGCAGCATCAGTAGCTAGATTGCATTTCTGATGAGGCTGTCTTTCTAATCCTAATGGTTCCAAATGCACCATTATTTCATGTTTCTGTTACAGAAATGCATAATGATTTAGTTAAGATAGGATTCTTGTAACTTCGTGCTGCATGGAGATCGCAAGTTGTGCAGTAGCTCAGCTGTGCTGCATAGGTGATTTCTGCTGCATGTCAGAAGAGGTACATAAAGCTGTCTCAAAGTCTTTTTTTTGTGTTGGGATGCTTTATAATATGGCTCTTCATCTTATACTCTTACTGTGTAGTACTGTGCTTCTCCATTTACTTCTCTTTTCCCTTTCTTTCCTATGAGGCAAAGCTAATGAAATATCATATACCCTTTCCTCTCTTCTTTTTTCCCCCTCCTCCTTCCAGTTCTGGTGAGAATTGTTACCTTCAGGCTTTGCTAAGTTATTCATGTGGAAAAGCAAAATATCTTGTCTTTCTGTTACTCACTTTGTTATTGAAATAGTATAAGTTGCTATGGTTAGARTCATCAATATTTCCATTATAAAACTTTTTCAAAAACTTCTGAAACTGTCTTCAGCTAGCGTAAAACAAACAAAATCTTAAGTGGGGGAAAAACATTTCATGAGCATACTCTTCCCTAATTATGAAATAGGATAAGCTTGTCCAGACTTTGGTTATGCAATTGGGTAGGAAACTTGCCACAGTTAGGTACTGTAAAATTATTAAATTAGTTTTTCTAAACCTTAGTTTTTAGGGGGTTTATTTTAATTTATTTTGAAAATTAAACTTAAAAGGAAAATGAATTATGTATTGGTTATGTTGAGAAAGCCTTCTAGAATCCTGTTATTGAAAACAGAAAAAGTGAAAATTATTAAAGGGTATCCAGCTGTGACAGCTTAAGAGGTTAAACTAATTCATTTTCACTTGATTAATTGTCATGCTGTCCCTTCAGAGGCATTTACAATATCAACTTAATTGAATGTACTTTTTATTTTCTTTTGTTTCAGACACTGTCAGTCTGCAAAATGATGATTCCAGAGATTTTCATTTTCTGTAGGAAATGTGAAGATTGTGAGCTGAAGTAAAACATTGGCAGAAATMTCTTGAGAATTTTGCCTTCTCTTTTTCTCTTTGAAGGATTATGTTTACAAGAAACTGATACCATCAAGTGACACTTTYTTGAAGTAATTTAAAAGAAACTAAAAATCAAGCTGTATTTATGCTCAGAGAAAACTGGATTAACAATGAGGCCAAAGACCTTTCCTGCTACGACATATTCTGGAAACAGCAGACAAAGGTTACAGGAAATTCGAGAAGGTTTAAAGCAGCCATCCAAATCTTCAGGTCAGGGACTACCGATTGGAGCAGGCAGTGAAACTTCTTTGGACCCTAAGATTTTAATAGGGAAGGATGCTGCAAGGCAGCAGCAGATGAGACAAACACCCAAGTTTGGACCGTATCAGAAAGCTCTGCGAGAAATCAGGTATTCTTTGCTGCCCTTTGCTAATGAGTCGAGCACTACAGCGGCCGTGGAAGTCAACAGGCAGATGCTCCAGGAACTGGTGAATGCAGGTTGTGATCAGGTACGTATGAGCTTGGATAGGGGATTGGCAATGCTGTCAAAAGAAGTTTTTGCTCTGGACTGAAGGAAGGATTTTGATRGTGGCTGTCAAAATCATAGAAATGCACTTGATTCTTCTGGCAGTCATGTTGCTGTATGAGCAGCAGAGTAGATGGACTTAATGGGGACAGTTGTAGTGCTTAGTGTGGGGTTAATTTATGTTAACGGCAGTCGTGGTGACCTCTAGGATTCTTCAATGATTTYCCCAGTTGATATATGAGACTGAACAGGGTGGCTTGTCTTTTTTTTAATCTTTCTTTTCTTTTTCGTTTTTGTTTCTGCATTTTCCCTGCAATACTAAGTAACAAGCCTTAGCTCTGAGTAATAGGGTGGAATTGCCTAGCACATCTAAGTCCAATTCACTGTCAAAATCAACTGTAAGAAATAGATACAATATATGGTATTTGGAGAAGCTAACTTGCTGTTGGCCAGACGCAGAAGGGCTTGGATGGATCAGCAGTGATTCTGTCCACACCTTTTCTTCCACACTTTTTCTGCTTCTGTTAAGAGGTAGTAGCACTGCTCAGATAAGAGACTTGATGTAGAGATGCTTTTTTTCTGTCATCCTGGGATTGATACTCGAATGTATTCTTAATTCAAAGACMATTCACATGGTGCAGTCTTTTTGTGTTGAGCTGCATTCTTCTTGTGCTTCCAGTGTTGGTATAGACTTTCACCTCTGCCCAGGATTAGTTCAAAATTTTGCTTTTCGGGAAGAAGTATGGTTTGGGTTCAGATTCTGAGTGTTGTAGGAACATGTTTTCTCCCATGTGATTGAATAGCAGTTGTTGACAAACTGAAASATTTCCATTTATAGTCCTTCATACAAACTGGGGAGATTTAAAACCAAAGTGCTTTCAGTGGCATCTCCTTGATTTCAAAATTTAGCCCCCATTCACTCACGGCAGAATGTGAGTCTCTTGACTCTCCTAGGCTGTATTCTGATTTGTATGTCAAAATTAACATCAGGCATTATTATAAACAGYATAACAGTATGCAGTTCCCTGGAGCTATATAAACATTAATTAGTGCTGTTTCTATGCCAAAGAGTTTATGCTATACAAGATAATCAGAGTAGATTGCATATCTAATAAGAAGTGCTGCAGTACATCGAAACACTTCCTAGTCTAGTGAACCAAGGTGCTGTACTGAATTATTTAACTGCAAGAACCAAGGATTTTCTCTGATCTCTAGTACTCCATTAAAACAGTGCTTTTTAGAACTCTACCCTCTAAATTTACCTAGTTGCTTAGGATGGGAACATTTCCTGTGCACGTGAGCCAAGGTTAAATGAGCCCAGCTGGAKTCTGGATTGGAAATGCACATTTGGTAGGTTACATGGACAAATCGTTCACACATAGAACTTGGCTTGTTGAACTGAAATCTTGGAAAGTACTTTGAACACACTACATCACAGTGATGTTAAGGCAATATATAAAACAGAAATTCCTGAAAACCTGTTAAAATGTCTTGATATTCAAGGCAGTGTAGAGAACTATATGTGTATGTTTTTTTTATATACTCAGCTATTTTGACTTCAATGTTCATACAGTGGTATTGCTTCTTCKAGAACATTGAGCCTAGTTCTGACTCTGATGTGGAGAGTTTTGTTACCTCCTTAAATTTTGGTCACATTTTTGGTTGCGCTTTTTTTGCCTCTCCTCATTGGCCATGATCCTTCCATCCTTCCATTTTTCGTTTTTCCCTAGTTGTGACTTGTTGCCTGGCAGTGAGGCCTGTCCCTTAGATGTGTRTTTGGCACTCACATCTAGGCTTAACCAGGATCACATTTGGCTAGAGTYCAGATAGAGGTTTCAAGACTGAAATCCTGTGAATAAAAATGCTGGGCTTCCTAATGTGACTATAATGAGGTGTTCTGTCCTGAAGGGTTGTGAATGAGTGGAGCTTCTTGAGATGGTGTGAGTGGGTATCTGACCTTGGGGGTGGCATGGTGTAGGGTGACAGACCTGGCTACTACCTCTAAATTCTTCCTTTCCCCCTGGTGCCCGAGCTGGTTCGAATCGGATGCTGAACTGTTTCATACCATGATGTGTAGTAAATCAGAAATCCCAAGCTACCCTGTCCCTGCTTGTGAATCAAAGCCTTTAAATGCCAATCACATGGCCAATTTTCTGTAGTCCTGTAGGCAGCTAACAGATCTCTGATTTAACAGAGAAGTGAAGACACCTATATTTTCTTTGGAGATGTTTTTATTTACCTCTGAACCCTATGCTCATGTGGGGTTGTTAAATGGGCATTGAAGCCCCTTTCAAATGCCAGGAGCAGCTGTTTTGAGGTTAAGGATTTCAGTCCTTTTGTACGTGAGCCTTGCCCTACAGCAAGCCTGCAGAATACAAGATCTTACTCCTCCTGCTCCTGCTTCATGGTGCACAAATCAGCTGTTCAGCAGCTGCAAGCATCCTGAAGCATCTGGCAATTTGTCATAAGGAGCTCTAATTRTCAGCATTCTAGGAAGCTGTGAAGAAGGAATAGATGGCTGTGACACTCACTCTGATCTTATGGGAACTCCATTTTCCAGTTGGATTTGGGCTGATGCTTGTTGGTGCTCTAGATGGAACGCTGAAAAGTAATGTTGACCTGGTGGGTAATCTGTTGTGGTGGACACCATGCAGGGATCAGGATTCTTCTTCAGTCAGTTAGGACATAATAAGGATTTTTGGAAGGGTGAAGGGAAGCAGTGACAATTGAATAGGAAAAGAACTTTAGAGGCTAGGGAAAGGATAYTTCTGTTTAATACTCTCACTAACTCCACTCATCTGTCATGACTGTAGCATGGATAGATTTTAACAACAACCATTTCACATCCTGCAAGAGATGTTGCTGATTGGGGTTTGTGGCTCCCTGTTCTGCCTAAGTGGCTCTAAGTTTTAAGATGAAATTGAAATTGGTTTTATTAAATRAAATGGAAGAGTAACATTTTGTTACTTGCTCTTCCTCTGTGAAAGATCCACACAGCCAGGCAGTTCATACTTGACAAAATTAACAAGTATGTGAAATGCATCGTAATTAATGAAGTAAATATTTAGTTCTGGTGTCTTCCAGTTACAGTCATTGTAAATGTTACATGTGAAAACATCTTTTTTTGTTGTTTTTAATTTGGTTAGGAAGTTGCCAGTGTTCTCTCAAATTACCTGTTTTCTCCCAGAAAAAATTTTTTTTCAGCCATTGTGTAGTTTATGATTTTATAGTGAAATCTGATCCCCTAAACTTAATGGGGACTTCACTATTGACCTCAGAGAATGGGGACTTCACTATTGACCTTTTTTTTTAAGAGATAGAAAACAAAGTAACATACATAATTGCTCATTGTGTTTCTGACACAAATGGAGTAACTTGTCTGTTGTTCACTTAAGTCATCTTTTCAACAGTAATTATTTCGTCAGTATCAATCAAAAATAATTAGTGCAGCGTAAATAGTTTGGAACATGGCTGAAAAAGACCAGACCTTTTTCCTTGTGAAACCTTGAAGCCAAAGGCACTCCTAATATGCCATTCTTTGRTAACTAAAAGTCCTTGGGCTTGGAAGTGTAACTTACGGTCGGTCACCGGTCACCGTAGGGGCACGAGAGCGTGGAGTGTCCATCCTGTGGGCTGGTAAACCACTGGAATCACCTGGGGCAACTGGGTGGCGTTTGGGGTGTGCTGGTAAATGCAGCTGCTCTTGTGGATTGAATTTTTCTAATGAATAGATGCAATTGAGCRTGCGATCAGTGGCATTTCAACAACCTGAATGGGCTGTACTGTACTTACGGTACTTCCTTAGAGAATAAACAGCCACTGATATTGTAATTTAGAGTGGGCTGCAGCAGTTCTAGATGAACTGTGGAATGTTATACACTTGTCACTTATGAGGGTTTTTTTTTTCTTTCCCTCAAGCAAACTTTCCTTTGAGCACAGGGTGCCTTTTCTGGATGAGGCTTTCTAGGCATGGTTTGTTTGTTCATCTATTTTTAAGAAAAAAAAAATGTTTTAGGATTTTTTACAGGCTGCATTCTACCAGTAACATACTATATGCTGTACAACTTTGAATATGTGAAGTGGGGAAGTACTTATGCTTCATTTTCTCCAGAGGCTTTTATAAATATCTGTAGTAAAACATGTAYACCACCCGTCCCCTGCCTGAGCCARTATCAGGACAYTTTGAASGGGAAGATCTGTCCATTGGATACTAACACTTGGTAGTGTCTTTCAAGGAAGAAGTGCCTGTGGAATGTGTGTAAGATATCAAGTTGACTACCTTGTCATCAGTGTTATGCTGAATTCATGAGAATCAGATTGTAGCATTGGTATGGGTTTTTTTTGTTGCTTTTTAAAATTTTTAATTCCTCCTTCTTGCATTCCAGGATTCTTTTGATCTGTTCATCATGGCTTATCTTCTTTTTATTAAAATTATTTGGCAAAGATTCTACCCTGATTTGGGAATGCTGCTTGGTTTCAGGTTTTGAGAATGGGGAATAATGTATTTATCTTAATTTGAGGAAATATTTGTGCTTCTTTAAGTGAGGGAAATTCTGCTTTGCCAGACAGAGCTTGGGCAAAAAGTCCTTTTTGCATTTTGTATGCAGAACTAGTATTCTGTTCTTCCTGTTCCATATAGGTTGTGCTCGTCCACCTATGATCCATGTGTCATCTAGCAGTGTATTACTGAGCAGTATGACTTTCCCTCATATTGTTGGAGTGATGAGAGGAAGCAGATAGAATGTAAAGTTTTGTTTTGATGAGACTTGCTGAAGCTTTGTTGTAGTAAAATACCTGTAGTGATGTATTTTTTAAGAGGACAAGTCTAAAAAGACAGCTTGCCTTCAAGGTGAAGGACAGCAAATTTTGTAATAGCAAATAAGGGAGTTAATTTCATAACATTGGCCTGTCCTGTAACAAAATTTTGTGTTTGCTTGAGTAAACTTTACCTGTGTTGGGCATTCTGCCTGCCCARCCATTTACCAAAACCTCCAGGATGAACATCTTAGTCATCCTCTGGATGTTTTCAGTCCAGATTGTTTAATGAAAAATGACTGAAGAATGAGTTGYTGTAAGATTGCCTGGGTTATTCTGTGGGAAATATGCTAAAGGTGAGGATCACAGAATATTTTGAATAGGAAGGAATCCACAACGCTCATCAAATCCAACCTGAAGTGAATGGCCCATACAGGGATCTAACCCATGCCCTTGGCGCTATTAGCATTGTGCTCTGACCAACTGAGCTAATGTGGTGCAAGTCTCTACAAGCTGTGCTGCTTGTGGAGRTATTTGGGGTTACAGGGAAGAAGAAAGGCATTTTCAAATGAGGCTACTCACTGCTGAATGAAGGAGAAAGGTTTTATTTTAGTAACTGAAATAGATCTGATAATTYAGGCCAGCAGTCTCTTGGGTGTTCCATTTGCATCCCTCATTTGCAGGTAAGTTGTTCACTCTGTCTTCTCTTTACTAGATGTTTTGAGAGCTTGTTTCATAACCTTTTCCTATACTTTTTTTTTCTAAACTCCACTTTTGTTTTCAACCTTTCTGAGAGCTTTCCAATATAATGCAGTGTTCTTCCATCAAAGCATGTAATGGAATGTGTTTTCCCGCTAATATGCCTGAGGTTGGCAACTTAAATAATTTCAGTTCTTAAGTCCTAAGTTCTTAAATCTTTTCAGTTCTTCTGCTTCTGAAGAAAAAAGAGTCATAGCTTTCCAGGGGCTGAAAGCAAGAGGTGAAGATTGCTCTTCATCTGATAACTGCTGACACCTCTCTCTCCTAAATCCTTTCCCTTGTCTCCAGTCTTCCTGTGTTTCTGTCACTTCTTGATGATACTGGCTTACTGAATAAACTTAGATTCTCTGTGTCATGACACAACTCTCACAGTGTATGTGAGAAGGTGCTCTTGGTATTGTTCGGTGTGAGCATGGCTTGGAATATGCTTACCTTGCCGAAAAAGAAAAGTATTTTCCTTTGAGTTTTGTGGTGGTRGAAATATTTATCAACAGTAGTAAATGATTGAATGTTCTCCTTTGCATGACAAAATGTGGCATCTTGGCAGCTGRGCAGAAATATGGCATGAAACAAGAGTGTTTTAAACTCTGCCCTTAGTTCTTGTTAGTCTTTTTTCTTCTTTATCAAACTATAGAGTAAATTACATCTTGGTAGTGGGATTATGTTTGAAGTGACAGGACAGGAATCAGATGATAGACTTCAACTGTAGRTAAGTGTGAATCTCAAGTTATCTTAAGCCTTCCTATTCCTCATATCACATAAACATTCTAGAAGCCTGGGAGTTAATATAAAAATATAAAATTATATCCTGCTGTAGGG